>NC_051181.1:83057465-83206060 GCF_013339695.2 Rhipicephalus sanguineus | reverse complement strand
TTTTCTGGGCGCCGCCATATTGGGGCCAGCCGCCGCTCCCAGTGCGGCGTTGCTGTCTGGCAACACTGTGTTTCGCGGGGCGGTGCGTTGGCGGCATGTCGTGGGTCAAAGGCTGATATCACCTCAGGGCCGATATCTCCGCTCCGGTGCATTTGAAAGCATGTGGCCAGTGTGCGTCGCGAGCATTTGAACTGCAATTTACACCTTTAACTTTCGAGAAAGACATCCGCGGTGTATTTATTACACCAGAGAGGCCTAGAGCAACACTGAAGAGTTGCCGTCGCTTCGAACGGACGCGCCACTAATGGCAGCATGCAACGCAACCAGCGTTGCAGCCGCGTCTGTTCCTTTCTGCTTGGTCATCTTCGATAAATGCGGAGGCATCCGTGGATGCAAGCGCCCAAAGAGCAAGAGCGTCCTTATGTGACGCAACCAGCGTCGCAAAGTCGCAATCAGCCTTCGAGTCATGATCACGGCCAGATCACTGTGGTCGTGATTAGGTGATCCCACGGCTTGAGATCCGCTCTGATGCGTCGCGTTTGTTGCGCTCTGTCAAACCAACGTGCGCGACCGCATCGGTGTTTCCGCTCACTTTGTAAACTGGAACCACGGCTGAAACCACGGTGGCTCGATCTGTGCCGCTGATGCGGCGGCCACCATGGGACGAAAATGCTTCGCTCCAAATTGCAAATCTGGCTACAAAACGTGCAAAGAAAAGCTGTGTCTTTTCTCTGTGCTGAAAGACGAAAAGCGACTGCAGTTGTGGAGAAATGCAATTCCATGGAAAGACCGCCAGCTACAGTCCTCCGACATACATACGATAACGTGAAAACCAAATGCTTTTTTTAGGGGCGAAGCTCCTTAAGGCGGCACCCGTTCGTCCCTCGTAGTCGTCGTCATCGTAGTAGTCCGTAACAAGTCTTACGCTTTGACATCCAAGGTGGTGCCGGTGGGAGATTTCTCCTGTGCGTTGTTGAACAATAAAAAATTCGCAGCGTGCGCGTTAACTAAAAGCCGAATTCTTCTGTCTCTCATTCCCCATTAGCAGCCAATGGCATGTCCAGTAGGAAACGTAGTAGAAGTAGAAGTGTAAGTGTTAGCTAAAAGCCGACTTCTCCTGTCTCTCATTCCCATTAGCAGCCATTGTTTACCTCCAAGGTAGTGCCTGGTGAGATTTCTCCTGTGCGTGATTGAACAATAAAATTTTGTTCAAAACGCCGTTGATTGATGAAATAAACCAACGAAAGACGCCAGATGTTTTGTAAAAGCATAACGAAAGAACGCCAGATGTTTTTCATAAAGTGTAGTAGTAGTAGTTGTATGTAGCCACCTCGCCCGATCGTCAACGGCGAGGTGGACCGGCAACGGCGCGAGGACCCTGCCGTACGAGAGTTAAATCACACTAAAAGACATACTTTGCGGGTGATACACTCTAGTGAGCTTTCAACTTTTCGTCTTAATGTACATGATAAAGAAATTATTTCTACGAAAAACGCAAGGCACACCTTGAGCAATATATTTGGTTTTGGGACGCTAAATGGAACCATGAGGCGATGCGAAGCCGGAGCACTTGCACGATCGCGTTCCGTTGGCTTTCGTTGGGCATGCTACCGACCTCGCGTCGTGGAACGCGCGTCCTGTCTTCCCTCTAACCTTGCCTTTAATTCGCACAGGGCGAGCGGGGAATGCGGTCGCTCTTGGCGCTCTTTCGCTCGGGAGCGGACTTCTTCCTTGCATTTTACCGATCACAAGTGATAATGAAGGGACCACGTAAACCAACAGTACAATAAAAGTTTGATGTTTAATATATACACGATGTTTCACACTCTTTATATTATGTACTGGGCGCATTTCACGGAAGAGTTTCACGGTTTACAGATGATTCCCTCCGTAGCTTCGCCCCACTCATCATCATTCACCCCGTGGATATGCTGTGATTTTTTTACTCTGTACACTCGCCGGTAGGAATTTTCACGCTTTCGAAAAAAAAAAAAACACGCGCTCGTCTCTTGCAATCGGCACCCTGTGTCAGTCATATCGGGACTACCCGCGTCGATTAAAAAAATTTTAAGCTTCATAAAGCCTGGCGCTCTTACTTTTGCGGCCGAAGCTGGCAGACAGCCACTACAAGCTAGTAAAAGTACAAACAACCGTTTAAAGCCACAAAATTAGCTAGAGAAACCGGTTTTTACAGTACAGCGAGAGCTTCCGGTGCGCGTCTTTCGGCCCAAAAGCACGTCGCGAACCTAGCGGCGGCCGCGAGCAACTCGAGCAGTACGGCGACGCACTCGCGGCGCTCGATGGGCCACCTGTTTTATACTGCCACCGTGGTTTTGGCGGAGCCGTGGCCTCCGCGACTACTTCTGGCTGCGCGTGTTGGTGAAACTGACCGCGAAGGCCATGCTTTTACAGAGCTGATGGCGCAGATGACGCGGCACACCGAAATTGACGTCACCGCCTTCGCTCAGCAGTTCAAGAAGCCCTGCGGCTGCAACCGCTGTTTTTTTGCCAAGAAATGCCATTTGCGTTCACTTCTGTGTACTCTTACATTGGTTTTCGTATTCAGCAAGGATCAAACTATGATTACACATTCCCAAGTGATTTTTTTAAAGTGCTTCAGCTTCCCTTTAAGTAAATCATGTCACTTACACAGCAAGGTGTACATGCCAAAGCAGTCGAATATTAGAGATCTTTATTTTGGTCGCAGGCGTTTTACCGTTCACGTTTTCAGCAGTTTAAGTAGAAGTACCCGTGAGTAGGAACTGTGGTAACGACACCTGCTGATGCAGAACCTAACTAGATACACCCAATGGTGATATTGGTATGAGTTACATGCTTTAGTTGACTGCTGATATAGAGCATTGCCCGTTAGACAATTTTAACTCGCAGTGCTTGCATTTAATGCTAAGAACGCTGACGCGAGCTGACCAAAAAACCGCAAAATTTTTCTAATATTCTAGAAGTCCCTGTTCTTTGCCAGATATGTGACATGAACCTTTACCCATAAAACATCCACTCTTTTGTAGATACTGATATCTACCGCCCGTTAAAAAAACCAGGTGTGCTGGACAGACACGATCATAACTCAGCTGGCTATCACGACTGCAAAAATAAATAGAAAAAAATTAGGAGGACGCTTAAGCTTCGCCTTTAAGAGTCGAACGCGATAGGGATATCCTGCCCCTAGTGCGCACTTCGAACACTACGAGTGTTTAACAGAATGCGTGCACTAAGGTGTGTGCCTTATGTAATGGGTACCATCCTTTAAACCAGGGGCAATTATGCGCGAGAAATTTTTTCGAAGTTGCGATGCACCCACTACGTGGTCTTAAAGGAATACGCGCAGTAATGTGCCTTCTGTAATGGGTGGCTGTCTTTAAACCACGAAGTCGTTATGATAATGACACGGTCTTACGCCCGATGGCAATGTACACTTGAACCACGCAATATTACTGCCGTATTACATCTCGTACTGTGACACCTGTATACAGGACGCGTATTTTTGGGAAGCATGAAAGTTACCTTCAGTGCAGCTCCAAGCTGAGGCGTGGCCGTGTGGTAGAACACCTGCTTGCCACGCAGACGGCCTTGGTTCGATTCTCACTCGGACCCAATATTCTTATTATTTATTTTATTTGCAGCTTTTTCGATTTTTTAGTCACGGTCAAGATGATGATTTTTCGCTCACAACCAACGGTGCCGACGCCGACGGCGGAATTTCTGCGATACGAGCTCTTTAACGCTATCGCGTTAAAAGCTTCGCACGTGAGCGAGCGATCTCATGAAAGTACCTACCAACTGGTGCCCCCCCTCCTTATCGTAGTTCCAGAGATGCAGACACATTATACAGCTTATAAAGTTTCATCTATCATAAGGACCACTGAGAGCAAAATTTTTGTTTGTGACTTTTATGCTTTATTTATAGCTTTGTGTTTATTAATCCCGAAGTTGAATGGTACATGATCGAACGTATTGTATATTAAATGTTATCTCCAGTTATTGTCGCCTACCTTGGCGTATTTCACTACGCACGCTTAAAAATTGAAAGGTACTTTGTTAATTCCAAAGTGTGCTCGGCGAAAGCCTGTGACCATTCGACTGACTGTGCCATAGTATTGAGGGAATCCACATGTTTGGGGCGCTTCTCCGAACCGCTTGCCGTGTAATCAGTAGAGGCCGGATTTTAAATGCGAAGCATTTCTTAGCGAACCTCTGGCACTTTGAGCGTTTCTATCTACGTATCTATCTATCTATCTATCTATCTATCTATCTATCTATCTATCTATCTATCTATCAGCCGCCTACGTCTGGGTGCTCTCATGATCGCCTCCTTAGCCTGGTGCAGACCAAAATTGGTATGGAAGGGTAACAGGATTTGACGAATATGATTGTCGGGTCATGACATGAATAACGTGAAAATCCTGTCGCGTACGTCGTCAAACCCTTTCCACCAGACACCTGTGGCACATACCCGTTTACCACGGGCCGCGGTGTACGGGTATGCGCCACAGGTGATTGACAGTTTATATCTACCCAGGAACGGCGAGAACAGACATTGTTAACCTAAATGCTAGAGCGTTAAGGAAAACCAACATCGGCAGCGTTAACTCGACGAATAGAAAGAATGAAAATTAGGGTCCCAGCAAGAATCGAACCGAAGCATTCTGCGTGGCAATCAGGTATCCTACCACTGAGCCACGCCAGGTCTAGAAACAGTTTTGGAAAAACAGCCTACGCAGGCCTAATGCCGGATTAACGGCAATTGTGGTTGCGGTGGTGGCTATCTAATATAACAAGAAAGCAATAAACACTACATGATATTCGTACGATGTGCACTCCTACGATACAGGCGTCATATTACATTAACATCTGTGGTTCGAGTGTTGGCTCCGCTTTTATAGCAGTCTAATAAGCATCACGTTTTATTCCTATGACTCAGCAAGCTATATTGAAGCACTGTTCGACCCCTGAGGAATACATTAACGAAAGTTACGCATCATATCCACATCCCCGCACCGTAAAGTGCACTTAATTCGTCCGCCAGAACGACGCAGTGTCGTCTTCGTTTCTTACGAGGCAGGGCCATGGCCTCATGCTGACCGAGGATGATGCCAGATTGATTGACAGCCGCTTTGTAGACTAGGCTACGTAGGCCACATACGCCCAGGTAGTCTACAAATACGACAGGCGCCGTCCACTGATGTTGGTCTACGTAGCACTATCGAGGCCTACCAGCATCGATGGCCTACACCTCAACAACGCCAAGGGTGGCTTCAGGTTCCGACATGTCACAGGCTCTATCGACAGACAATTTGTCGACGAAATGACAGAGGCATGCACGAATTCCAACAGCTCTACTATACCTCATACTTCACTACAAAGGGCCCCTCATCACCGCGATACCGACCGGATCCTATAACAAGTTATGACCAGCTGCTGGTGCTCACTGATCATGGTGATGATGCCTTGTTCAAGAACTTTCAAGAACTTCTTTCAAACATGCACACGGGTTCGTGAAACGTGCGTGCGTTCTCGGGACAAGTATGAGCACTAAATATCACCTTACCGCTTCTGGTGTTGGTAATACCCACGTTGTCATTGGCAGCGTTACCCAACCGTAAACAACTGGCTATATAGCACAGATGCGGCTCTTCAACATATATTTGTACGTGTAAAATTTATACAAATCTTTAGCGTCACTTTGTAACGTGTCGCTTATTTAAAAAATTACGCCAAAGTCACCTTCCCGCCACGTGCTTCGCATAACGTCGACTCCCTCGGTACGTGGGATCTGCCGAATTTTTTTACGCAATAAAACAATGCCGTATTAGGCGCCCAAAACAGGCATGCAAAACAATGTTTTAGGCCTCCTATATCGTAAATGTAGGTACAGTATACTTACATAAACGCAAATAATTTCAAGGGAAGACGCGGGCGACGAATATTTAAGACAGGAAAACCAGACATGTTATTGTTTAGGGTGGCACACAAACACCAACAGTTGAAAGTAGCCGTGTAATTGTGCTTTGTCACGAACCCTTTGCAGTACGCGGTCTCTCCGCTTATTGTGTAGCATGGTGAGTGAAGTGTCCACTGTCGAATCAAGACATACCTCTGCTCCTTTCTTTACGGCATGCCTGAGAAGGGTAGAGCAGGAGCAGACACCCAGATCGCTAAAAGAGCAGAAGAGGATTCTTCCTATTCGCCATGTCCAATCGCGTAGAACCATTTTCTCCCCGGCGGTGAACACCATAACTCTTTCCCTACCGAGTTTTTTGGCCAAAAACGATACAAAAATACGAATTCTTTTTCTTCGCCAACATCTTTTTACGTGTCTTGAAACAACTAAAAAATCTATTTAAGGTGCTTTATTCGGAAGGTACAAACACATTTTTTTTAATATGCAGAGGTTTGGCTTCATTGCACTGCACCACCAGAAGCAAGTCCCTTTTCAACCAAAAGGCATGCTTTCAGCACGTTTTTGTTTTTATTTTTTAATTGCACCTACTGTTAAAGCCAAAGAAAACTCAGCAAAATGAATCAGGATAGCTTAATTTCGCAGCCCGGAAACACTTCTCTTAATGTGGACGAGCCCAGCTCGTCCTCGGTTGGAGCGATACAAATTTTGTGGACATGCTCAGGTCGTCTTCGGTAGGAAAGGCTTAATAAATAAATGACAAACAAAAAAAAAGCCGCGTGCACTTCACATTTGTCTTTCTTCTATTGCTCTTCACTCTGCCCTGATGGCTCTCCGCAATTTCGCATTCGCCAACCCATCGCGCCATGTCAGAGTGGCGGCATATGCTCGCCGGTGCATCCTATTTCACTGCTGCTACCATTCGTTTCTGGCAGTTGGTTGAACTAGAAGACTAGGTTGAACCCCATAGAGTTCTGAACAGTCGCTGTCGCGCGGTAACATGAATACCGGGCTCAAAGTGCTCAGGGAAGTGAAACATGAGTTAAATAGCGATCAGATATGCGCCAGTTTTTGAAAATAGGCATTTATAGGCCCTTATAGGCATATAGGCATGAATGCCAAAAAGAGGCATTTATAGGCTCTATAAAAACCTTCTAAAAGCGTTCCTTAGCCTCTAATTCATGCTCATATATTAAAATGGCGTGATAGGGACTCATGGAACCAAATAACCATTTGCCTAAAATCCGGTCTCAAGTAATCATCACCGCGACAACGACAATCCTTGCTACGTACTTGAAACGCCACTTTCGGTTCCATACGCTGCCAATACTTGCATTGCGATCGTCGCTCCGAAGTAGAACACTCGTGCTGATGAGCACATTCCAAATCATTGCGGCGCTACGAACGATCACCGATGAGGCGAGCCAAGCCAGACACTGGGAATGAGAGTTGCCAGGCGTCGCTATCCGTAAGTGCCACGATGATAATACTACGATCGTCGACGTCATCGTTGCTAGTGCATCGTTTCGCAGGGGAGAGTGGGTCCCCGGAACGCGTAGCAGAAGTGTTGATATCGGAATATATGCTGAACGTGGCGTTAAAATTTTGTACTGCTTGTCTTCGAGACTAAATGACCTCGAGGTGACGGCGCCAGTCGTATTTGGCCAAACAGGCACGCATAGCGAGCAATCGAATGAAGAGCACATCTCAAGCTTGAAACCTTGTCATTGGTTCCTTTGATTATTTCTTCACACCGACAGTGATTCGCATCGCCAAGACATTTAGCGATGTTTGCATGAGGCTGTTCTCCAATTACGATTTGTAATGAAATGATGACCGAATGTATTTTGCAGAAATTTTGTTCACTCGAAGTAGAACTACCGGTTATCCAAGAGTAGGCTTCGGTATATTCTCATGAAAACAAGCCAGCGAGACAATCTAAAAGTCGGAGAACAGCGACGATTGACTTCACACGTTTGCACGTAGGCAGCACTCTGTAGTTATATGCTCGCATTCGAAAATATTTAGGTACATAGAGGCCTTTACTATCATAACTCTTTCTTTCCATATATGTTTATACTGGGGCATCACTGTTGTGATCATTTTTAAAATAAACTGTTTAAGGAAATAACGTAAGCTTCTTACCATCATACAAAGTTAGAATATTCGTATTAGCGCAATAATCGTGGATTATACGTCATGCTTTTCCAAAACTTTCCGTGCCCAAGAACTATACGAGGTCTGTTAGAAAAGTATCCGACCTTTGGCCGAATAAAAAAACCAGCATAACCTGGAGCGTTGGAAACCTCACCACTGTCAAAGTAGTCTCCTTGGGACTACACACACTTCTCCCAGCGGTGCTGCCATTGTTGAAAGCATTCCGAGAAGGCCTCTTTCGGAATGGAGTTTAACTAAGCCGTCGCTGCAGACATAACGTCCTCTCTTGTCTGATACCGCGCTGCTTTCAATGGCCTCTTAAGTTTGGGAAACAGTCAGAAGACGCAGGGGCCATATCAGGAGAGCAAGGAGCCTGTTGAACTATAGAAGACTGGTTTTTCGCCAAAAAACTCTGAATCAAGTGCGAAGAATGTGCACGAGCATTGTCGTGAGGGACGCGCCAATTTCCTGTTGACCACAACTCCGGTCTCTTGCGCCGCATAGCATCACGTAGGCGACGGAGGACATCCCTGTAGTTCTATTGGGTGACTGTTTGACCCTGTGGTGCGCATGTGGTATATCATGAGTATACTCGTGGTGTACCGCACCACGGGAGTCAAAGAAAGCAGTCAGCATCACTTTGACATTGCTGCGCACTTGGCGGGCCTTTTTTGGTCTTGCTGACGTGGAATGCTTCCACTGTGACGACTGGGATTTGGTTTCCTGTTCGTACCCGTACACCCAAGACTCGTCACCAGTGATTGTTAATGAAATGATGACCGAATGTATTTTGCAGAAATTTTGTTCACTCGAAGTAGAACTGCCGGTTATCCATTCATGAAGTCGGGGTCACTGTTAGTGGAATCCAGCATGTCGTGTGAGACTTCAACACGAAGTTGCTTTTGTTTGCTCCACCGTGAGGAGCTTCGGCATGAATTTCGCCGAAACACTTTTTTAAGGTCGAAGTCTTCGGTCATAATGGAATGTGCCGAAAAAGTGCTGATGCCCACCTCTTCCGGAATTTCTCGGATAGTTGCACGACGGTCCCACATCACCAGAGCATTCACTTGGGCAATGATCTGGTCATTTCGGCATGTTGATGGCGGACCCGAGCGTGGCTCGCTCTCTACCAATGTGCGGCCATTTTTAGACCGGTTGTACCCCTCCTTAATCTGTGTGCTGCTCATAGCATCGTCAGCAAAAGCCATCTGAATCTCCCGAATGCTTTCCACTTGGCGGTCGCCAAGTGTTTGGCAAAATTTGATTCAGTAGCGCTGGTTCAGTCGCTCCGTCATTTTCCTTGCAATGAAAAAACAGACGAGAGCACTGCGCACTACCTCACTCAAACGCTGCGTCCCAGCGACTGACGCTATCGGCAAGCGGGAAAAAATTCGCGCATGCGCACGAAGGCTCAAGGTGGGCTTTTGCAAGCACGCTTTCTAAATAACCATCAGGTGTTTGAAAAAAAAAAAGGTCGGATACTTTTCTAACAGACCTCGTATGTTTCAATGCATGCCTCATGTTTTTACTTCTTTTGGATAATACACAAGAAATGAGAATAGAAACTGCTGACTGGAGACTAAAAACGCATGATTCTTTCTTTTCTGGTACTTTATAGGTGATGACCCAATGTGTTAAGCATTCAGCTGAATGGATACATTCATCACAGCCAGCAAATATTGCTTTGTGACTGTAGTCAAGAAAGAACACTAAACAAAACTAACAAAAGTTGAGCCTTCTTTGCTGTAGATATGTGGGCCAACTGAGGCTTTATGTTCGCTATCACTAAAGGTAAAGGGGTAAAATGTTTTTACCTGCAAAGCAAGAAAAACCACAGCCTTCCATGAACGCATTTTGGGGATCTTCCTTTACTGTCAAATGCAATCAAAATTTAAAAAAAAGTGTTATTTACGTGAAATTAATATAATGGAATCTTATTTATATTACGGTTTTCGGACATGTCTCACAGAAAGGAAACCATCATATTTGCGTCGAAGTAGTATGCGTTTGAGACACAAATTAGTTGAAATAGCGAAGCGTCACGTTTTGTTGTTGTTGTACCCTCTGCCACATGGCTCATACCAACTAGGGGGAATTAGCCAAGAATTGATGTAAGGAATTTTCTAAAAAGTATATTGAGTATTGAGTGTTGATGACAGTAAAAATAAACAAAAAAACAAATAAATAAATAAATAAATTAAAAAGTACGCAACAAGGAAGGAGTTCATTACTTGTTTTTCAAACATTCATATCAGTAACTTCAATCGTTGTCCCGAATATAAATTACAATAAGAATGATAAGAACAATACTAAAGTAATGATAAAAAGAAAACTTTTTCTAATATAAGAATACTTATACGTTTTTGAACTTGATTTCGTCTTCACCACTTCAGAAATGCTAGACAGGAACCATCAAAATGTGTGAGCCTTGCCCCTTCTACAGATAAAGATTTTACGGTCCTCATCTTTAACCGTAATGGGAGGGGATCTTGCAAACAAAATAAATGGCGTTTCATTGAGACAATATATATATATTTTATGATACTGTATGAAAGGAAAGCCGCTGTCATCTTCCGACACCGACTCTACCTCAAGGCGCCAGTACGTTCTCTTTCATAAAGGTAGCCTGGAAAGGCAAATTATTGAAAGCTTGTAATTTAAGTATTTAATATCAATTTGAGGGTAGGTGGTTATGTTGCAGTCTTGCAGAGCGTCAAAATTTTTTATGTCCGCTTTTGATATCGCATAGAGTTTGATTTATTCATCATGGAATATGAAGGCCCGGATTCATGCATTTTTAAAACTGAGGACTCCGGGCTCGAAGGCATGTCGAGCTGCTTTTACGTCAGACAGGAACTTTGTCTGACGAAATGACAAAACTTCGTTGTAGGTGTGTTGCAGCGAAAGCTTAAAAAGCATGACAAGTCCTCGCAAACACATAAGTCGACTGCTTTTTCTGCGTGTGATATGTAGTGCTTGTTTTGCGAATATAAATAAGTGCAAATCACAGTTTCGCCTGTCGCCCTGTCTGCAAGAAGCGCCGCAGTAGCTACCCTGAAGCTTACGCTTTACGGTGAAATAAAAAGGTAGCAAATGTGGTTTTCCTATGGACATCTCCAAAGAAACAGAATCACCGCACATCACACACAAAAGAAAGGCAGTCGGCTGGTGTAGACAAAATGACTTGCTTCTTTCGAAGGTGACCTAGCATCTAGAATATCAGAATTCGTGTAGCTTTATTGCGTCAACAACTACTCTCTTGCACGAACATATCTATCGTAAGTGCGCGCAGCCAAAATAAAATCCCTATCATGTAATTGAAAAATAGAGTAGACATTAGAATCATGTTTATAGCCTTCAATAAGCAAAGCATCCAGACTTCAGTGTTGCTCTAAAATTAGAAGAAACCTCATCATTATGCTTTCTTAGTGGGAGGCGAGGCTCTCGAAAGGAGACCTAACATCTACCATTAAAGACAGTTATATATCTGACAAGTCAGGACACGTCAAAAAGAGTAACATGTAATCATTTTTTTAGGTGCGAATCACTTTAGGGCACGGCCTGTCGTATGCTGACGTACGCTGTCGTCGTCGTCTCAGGTCACTTGGTGTCATAGAGGCAAAGTCATGCATATTGCAGCCATGATAGCATATCCATGTATATATAGTAAAGTATAGGAAGGGTGCGGGAAAGCGAAGTGAGAATGAGGGTGAGGAGGAAGAGTGACGGTAAAGCGTAGCAAGCCATGCCTGGTGTCACGCAGGGAAAACCGTGATAAGGGTGCGGGAAAGGGAAGTGGGGGTAAAGAGGAGGTAAATGAAGATGGGAGAGGGTAATGCATAGCCTAGCCATGCAGGTGTCGCGCAGGCACGCATGGTATGATATATTAACCCTTTCAGCCCTGTATTTTTAGATGCGAAGTATCTTAAGGCGGAGCTCAATCCGGTGGTGGTGGTGGTGGTGGTGGTGGTGTGCGGCGTGACCACCCTTACTGCGCATGCGCATACCCTCTCCACACACCTCCTCTCCACTCACCCTCTCCACTTTCCCTCTCCCCTCCCCCTTCCCCTCTCCCATTCCCCTCTCCACCTTCCCTCTCCCCTCCTCCTCTCCCCTCCCCCTTTCCACTCTTCCACTGAAACGCGGGCTAGACATGCCGAAATTCTCTCCTGCGCAACGCCGCGATGAGCTCGAGCGCATGCGCGTCCCCTTCCCTTCTCCCTCCTCTCCTACGGTGCCCCCCTCTCGCCCGCCTGTCGACCGCGTTCCCCGCTCGCCCTGTGAGAATTCTGATACTGCGAGCTACTGATACTGCGAGATACTGATACTGCGAGCCAATGTTTTGGCCCAAGTTGGAGGAGCTCGAAAAATATACTGAAGCAAACGAGCTAGAAACAGCACTTGTATAAATGTAGCGAGTAAAGGATGTTCAACAGTATCCCAAATTCAAGCAATACAATGTTCAAGGACAAGAAAAGTAATCGAGAATTGGGGTAGAAAAATCATTACACGCAACAACATGATTAGGAGGTTTGTTCCAATCTTGAATTGTTTTCGGAAAGAAATCATATTTAAAACTATTAGTTCTCGCAAATTAGAAGCAAGTGTATGCTCTTAAGTGTGAAGAGTCCTTCAGGTTGTGATGGGGTGATACACTTGGGGAGGTTGAATTTCTGTTTTCCTGTCAACCAATTAAAAAGAAAAGTTGGACGATAAATTTTTCTTCGTAATACTAGTTCCTGAATGCCTTTTATGCTCCTCAAAAGTGTCAGCGAATCTTCTCTTTTATATTTGTCATATGTGAATCGAACTGCCTAACGATTAGCACGCTGTAGTTGCTTACCTTTATTATTATTGTGTGGGTCCAAACGCTCGCAGCACATTCTAGCTTAGGCCTTATACAGGCATTGCATGCAATTCATCCAGCCTGTACTGGTACATTCTTCAGTTTTTGGTGTGAAAACCACAATTTACGTAGGGCTGATGCATAAATATTGGTAATGTGTGAATACCAATTAAGCTCACTGGAGAGAGTGACGCCAAGGTACTTTTCTACATCTTCTACTCTGATATTGCCAAGATAATAGGGAAAAATACATGGGAATGTTCTCCGTGTCACACAAATAAGTAGCAGTAATTTTCGAGGGCTCGTTTCTTTTTGTTTTACGCAACCCTAATGAGAACCAGCAGCTCCAAATAAATGAAATATCCGTAGTATATTTCTTTCAGGGACTGCAGAGGTTACCTTCAGCGCCTCCGATGTGTAATCAATAATTTCAATGTGGTTGGATCTCTTCGTGAGGTGTCATTCAATCCATTTAATAATATTACCTGGTAGTCGTATCAGGTCTAGCTTGTACAGTAATTTTCCGTGTTGAACCCTGTAGAATTATTGCTTTACAAAAATAAAAAATAGCACATCGATGTGTCCAGAAGGGTCGGAAACGCTCAGCGAATCATGAATAACAGACACGAGTTGGATACAGTCGGCAAGGCCCTTCTAAGTGCATGCTGACAGAGTGATAGCACATCATGTTCAGATGGGTAATCATGGAGGAAGGATGCAATAACATGCTTATTAGCTTCCAAGCTGTACTTGTGATAAATGCATGACGGTATTTCGTCAGCAGCAATTGATCTCCTTTTTTCATGGACAGACACTTTTCGCACATTTCGCCACTGATCAGACACACTGCATGTCTGAAGGATAAGGTGAATACGTAATTTTCATGTGAAGCTATCTGCGAGTAGCAGCGTACGCCGGCTTTTTCTCTTTGAACCAAGCATTACGACGTGGATCGACGTCACTGTGCAAATTGAGTAGTTGTGCGCATATAGTGGGTTGCCAGACTTACTAGGCACGTCTGTGCACTAGCGTTTAAAGGGTAGCTCATGGTCTCACGTAAAGTCGGCACTCCGTTTAGAGCAAAGTTTCATCGTCACAAAGTGCACACTATGGTGGGATGATGTGCACATGATAAGTAGCGCTCGTAGGCATATTCGCGCATTGCTTGAGTATAAGTTACGGATTTATATAGGTGTACACATGTAATGTCTTTTTTAAATTGATATAAACGCGAGTAGCAAATACTGCAACCCCAGTTTGCGTCGTCCTGACAAAGCGCTTGCATAGGGTCATTTTTCCGAAGCAATTGAAAACAATGCCGTGCCCCGGTGGTTGAATGCATGACTGACATGCAGAGCCCCTGGTTTCAGTTCCTGTTGATGTCGTTATTTTCATTATTTGCTTCCATGGCGATATATCACCCATCCACAACACCTCCGACGCCGGCACCACTTTTCTGCAACATGAACTCCTTCACGCTGACGCGTTATGATTTCGAAAGTCTGCGTTGAAAGAGATCTCTGGCCCACACTCTGGCCCACACTGAGGCCACGGGCCTCAGTATGCGGGTCACTGGTGCATTTGCCGCACGTGACCAGTGGAAAAAATTTGATGACGTACGTGACCGGGAAGTCACGTTATGCATATCAAGACCTGCGAATCATGTTTGTCATGCACTCAAGTCTTCCTATGCTAGTTTTGGTGTACCAAAGCACCAATACGCAAGCGGCTAGATAGATAGATAGATAGATAGATAGATAGATAGATAGATAGATAGATAGATAGATAGATAGATAGATAGATAGATAGATAGATAGATAGATAGATAGATAGATAGATAGATAGATAGATAGATAGATAGATAGATAGATAGATAGATAGATAGATAGATAGACAAAGCCCTTTGGTTCTCTAGAAAACACATCGCATTTAAAAGGCACTCGACGGTCCTTTCCTGCGTTTACATGTTTCTTGCTTTTCTCTTGCACATGTCTGGTTCTCTGGTTTTTATCTTAGTTCACCATGCATCAACTCACCCACCACTTAGCTCTCCAGAATCACTTCACAAAGTTATGAAATAGCATTCCTTTTATTCAAAGTAATCATCCTCTACATATAACGACATCTATACTTTTGGGATGATCTTTAGGAAATTGATCAGATCCGCCATGGTGGCTTTGTGTAGGATGTCGCGTTACTAAGCTTCAGGGCGCGGTTTCTATGCACAGCCACGTCGGCCGCATTTTGATGGGGGCAAAATGCGAAGAACACCCGTGTAATTAGGGTTGGTGCACGTTAAAGAACCCCAGTTGGTTGAAATAATACGCAGCCCCCACTACGGCGTGCCTCTTAATCATATCGTGATTTTGGCTCGTAAAGCCTTAGCAGTTATATTATATATAAAATAGTCAGAGCCGCATCCTCGAAGGCAGCAGCTAAGGTCAACTGAAACACTGTACTAAGACTGAAATATTTACTGACCTGAGGCTAATGGCATACAGCATAGGCTGTTAGTACTATATGACTAACTTGTTTCTTGACGTGTCAGAATAGAACGCACCGAATGGGAGGTATGGAGAAAAGGATATGCGTACGTTGTTCCTATTTGCTCCTGTAGAAGATCTGATGAGATAACAATTTTGCGTTACTCTGGCCATTTATATGGAAGTGATGTGCACGCTCCGTTTAAAGGGCGCGCGAACATCTGACGAGTGCGGTCCAGCACAGTGCTTTTTTTATTCTTGTCATACGGATTTTATGCCAAGCCGATGGTATTTCTTGAACTCTGAATTAGTATTATATGCCTTAACACGATAGTCCTTGCCATCAAAATATTTCCTGAGAATTCGGGCTGCCACATGGCGAAGTGCAGTGTCCATAAAATTGCATCATGTAAATCGTGAAGGAAAGATGACTTTTAAGGGCTCGACTATCTTTGTTAGACACAATATTAATAAAAAATACCAGGCAATAATCTCAGGAAATGTATAGGGTATGTTATTTCTAATAATCAAGATATAAATGTGAAGAAGCCAAAGTGGACGAAAAGATAACTTGCCGCAGGCAAAGACCAAAGCTGCGACCTTCGAATAACGCGTCCGATGCTCTATCACTGAGCTACGGTGGCGATTATCCTCCCGTCCGCTTTACAGGGTACATATGTAAACATGTATGAGACACATTTACACTCATTATTATCATACCAATGTGTGTCCTTATTACTACTGCTACTACTACCAATACTTATAATATTCTGCAAGCTTAGCATAACCGCAGCACCGGAGCGACAAAGACAAAGGGAAGCTGACCGTGAACAGGCAGGGAGGAAGAGAAGAAAGAACACAAGATGGCGATGATGTAGCATCAATAAACTACCGAAGGCGCACTGCTTTCGTAGACTTTTACATTTGGCGCAGCCGAGTAAAGAACAAGATGTGGGTGACGTTCAACGTGGTACAGCGAGACGGCCAGCCTATCGTGACGGGCTACAAGCTCGACGGAGAAGACTTCGTGCCTGCACCAGAGGAGGCAACGACTCCGGCTCTACTGCGGACTATCGCTTCCAAGGCCAACGAAGCACTGGGCGACATCATCGCTAAAGGTACCACGACTATTAACATGGATCTCGAGGAGCTAAGTTGCCTGACTAATCAAGATCTCTGCAATACTCTTAGCCTCGACGCAAATGCATTTAGCCGCGACGCAAATGCTCAGAAATTCTCAGATGCGATGTTGCAACTTGTCGAATTGCAAAGTCAGCAAGCCCAACGCCAAGAAGCTCTTTTAAGTACACTCGCAGCATGCTGTAAAGTCGGAGCCCAAATAGAGCCAGAAATATTTGACGGCATCTCTTCTAGTGTTCACACATGGCTTGACCACTACGAATACGCCTGCGAAAAAAATTCTTGGTGCTCGGACTTGGACCGCGTGTTCCATATGTCAAAATATTTAGCTGGAAATCCCAAGAAATGGTTCAATATCCGTATCGTAAAACACAAAGAACAACCCTGGTGTGCATGGAAAGACAGCTTTCGTTCTGCTTTTCAAGGCAATGCGCTCGAGTTGTGGGATGACGCGCTTACATATAGACAGAAAGAAGGAAAAGTTTCTGAATATGTCTTTGAAAAGTGTCGCCTACTTCAACTCGCAGAGCCTAAACTTCCGGAATCGGCCATTATACCGCTTGTAATGCTTGGAATGACGAGAGAATGCCGACAGCAGACACAACTCATGTCACCGCGCTCTCTAGAAGACCTTCTTTGTATGATAAAGAATGTTATTGTCACAGATACCTGTGTAAAAACGAGGGTCACATCGCACAAAGGAGCCGAACTTAAGGATGCACGGTTACAGGACGAAGCATGCTACGAATTTATACGTACTAAATGTCCAAGCACTCTACCTTCAAGAACCGCGAGACACTTCAGGGACTGCGACAGCAGGGAGGCCACAGAAACTCAAACCCGACCGAGTAATGAAATAGAGACTGTATTTATTACAAAGACACACATTCTGTATGCTACTATGCTTGTCAATAATCAAGAAGTGTCAGTAATTATTGATACCGGAGCATCTGTAAGCATGATAAATGAAAGAGTTGTGTGTCCCCATGATATCATCACGGGAAAGTCCATACATGTGCACGGTTACGACGGCACACGCAGGGATTTCTCCAGATGGACCAATGCTAAACTTCAGTTCAGCAGCCAGGAGGTGACAGTCAAATGTTTGGTGCTATCCGGAGTTGACTTTGACTTTATTCTCTCTCGGCCGGATATGAAGCGCCTAAAGATGAACATACTGTGGGACGACGTGATAACAACGGATGAAGGCAAAATGACGAGCTATGCGATAGAACCCATGAATAATGTTGTGACCAAGACAAGTAGAATAGCCATGTGCCCTGATGACATCGCAGCCAAGTTCCCAGAACTAATATGCGTTGGAACATATCCACCACCGACAACAGCAATTGAGGTACCGTTTGAGCTGAACGATACAACAATAGTCCGGAGAAAGCCTTACGCCTTGAGTCATGAAAAGAAAGCTTGGCTGAAACAAGAACTACAAGGTATGCTGGACTCCGGCATCATCAGGCCGTCTACATCCGCATTCGCGTCACCAATTACTATTGTACCCAAGGAAGATGGTTCCCTTCGACTGTGCACGGATTATCGACTAATCAACAGGCAGACTGAATTGTTCCCTTTCCCAATGCCCCGGATAGATGAGATAATCGATGAAACTGGCGGATGTCAATGGTTTTCAAGAATTGATTTGTGCAAGGGATACTGGCAAGTGCCACTAAAAGAAGAAACAAATAAATTTACAGCATTTGTCACACCATTTGATATCTACGAGTATAACCGTCTCCCGTTCGGATGGAAGAACTCCGGGGCGTGGTTTCAAAAGCTAATGAATAGTGTCCTGAAAGATTACATAGGCAAGTTCTGCAACGTGTATGTCGATGACATTATTGTTTACTCAAGGACGAAGGAGGATCACAGTCAGCACTTATCTGATGTACTGGAGGCCTTGAGCCGAGCAAGACTCAAGATAAACGTGAAGAAAAGTGAATTTTTTTGTCAAACTGTGGTGTTCCTCGGTCGAGTCTTCAATGGGAAAACAAAAAGCACAAAAGAAGAAAGTGTGCAGAGAATTTCAAGCCTTGTCAAGCCATATGATCTACATTCCTTGCGAGTTTTCCTGGGTCTGGCGGGTCATTTCAGGACATTTATCAAGAATTACGCAACGAAAACGAGATGCTTAACCGCACTGACACAAAAAGAAGTTCCGTTTATATGGACCGAAGAGTGTGAACGGTGCTACTTGGAACTTGTCAAGATTATTTCGTCTGACCCTGTGCTGACATTACCGGATTTTTCACTACCCTTCGAACTATGTACCGATGCTTCTCACTACGGAACTGGAGCTGTACTCTATCAACACGACGTTCAGAAGCCCACTGGAAGGCAACAACAAGTAATTGGATATTACTCATACACATTTTCAAAGGCAGAAGTTAACTATGCAACTACCGAAAAGGAGGCACTTGCTGTAGTGATGGCCTTAAGATACTTCAAGAGTTACCTAGAAGGCCGAAATTTCAAGCTTTTCACTGACAATCAAGCCCTTACGCACCTCCTTCAGCTGGCACAGCCTAAAGGAAGGCTTGCTCGGTGGATAAGTGAAATCCAGCAGTATAGTTTCGAAGTTTCGCATCGCCCCGGACTCAAGCATCGAGACGCTGATGCGCTTTCCAGATTGCACGTGCCAAAGGAAGCCAACTGCGAGAGCGTAAACATGGCAACGCTTTGGGAAGGCACACAGGATTTACAATTTAAGAATGGTCGCATACACGTACCTGAAACAAGTGTGCCGTTAATTCTTAAACTGTACCATAATAGCCCGGAATCAGGTGGTCATGATGGTTTTTGGAGGACATACCGGAAGCTTACGCAAAGATTCACGTGGAAAAACATGAAAGCGGATGTTGCACGCTACATCAAAACATGCCACGAATGTCAGGTGCACAAAGCCAAGTTCAAGCCAAGAGGGAACCAGATGGTCATGCCAACATACTCAGACGTTCCATTCGAAGTGTTGCACCTCGACTTCGCCGAGATAAAAAAGAAGGGCGAGGGCTTCAGAAAAACGCAAGCTTTTCTTGTAGCAGTGGATGAATGTACGCGGTTCGTTGCTGCCAAGCCCGGAAAAGAGGACACGAACTCCGTTATTCAGCTTCTTGAAAGAGGCATCTTCAAAACGTGAAGGTTGTAGTGGCTGACAACGGACCAGCAACGGGCACAGCAAAGAGGTGTCGAGCTTCGTTTCCCTGCTCCTTATCACCCCGAAGCCAATTCTCTCGCTGAAAGGGTAATTCGTGACCTGAAGACATTCATCGCACTCTACCCACATTTTAAGGGAGGTTGGAAATGCTCACTCCAGGCAGCAGTCTCACATCATAATCGCTCTTACACAGCTGGAATAGGATGCAGTCCACATTTTGCGGCTTTTGGAACAAGCGCATGGCTTGCGGCTGATAAAGAGCTGGACATCGTTGGTAAAGTGTCACTCCGAGAAACACCATTGTCAGCACAACAGCGGAAGAAGTACCGGTGTAACATGAAGAGAAACTTTGACAAACGACACATGGCAAAGATGCCGGATATTATGCCTGGAGACATGATTCTGGTGCGCAAAGGTCTCGATGCAAAATTTCCGTTCATCGGCCCTTTCAGTGTGCTCAAAACGGCAAAACAACAAGGAATTTTGAAGACTGTGTACTACCAAGGCCTGAGAGGAAAAACAGAAGAAGCTTCGATAGGAAATGTTCTCCTGTACCATCCCAGGAGGGATGAAGACAGACGGTTGGGAGGATATAATATTCTGCAAGCTTAGCATAACCGCAGCACCAGAGCGACAAAGACAAAGGGAAGCGACCGTGAACAGGCAGGGAGGAAGAGAAGAAAGAACACAAGATGGCGATGATGTAGCATCAATAAACTACCGAAGGCGCACTGCTTTCGTAGACTTTTACATTAGTTCCGTGACCTTTTGGACGCATTGAACACCTCCGGTTTTTAACGTACTGGCTATCTCTTTGTATTTTAATGTATTGCATTTTTGCTCTTACTGACGTCTGGGTAATGGTTTCTGATTGTCATTGCGACTTTTCAAAAATTATATGCAAACGCGTAGTCGCACTCCGTCTTCATTGAAACATCGGCCATTGGGCAAGAGCCGCTTAGCTACTGCTGTAGAAGTGACGTCTAACGATGCAATAATCAGGAAGAGGGTTTTCAGATAAAATACAGACTAAATGATTTGCGTGTTTTACTAAAGCGGAAAAGTGAGACTTTTCGTTAAAAAAAAATTCGGCAGATCCCACGTACCATGGGAGTCGATGTTATGCGAAGCATGCGGCGGGTAGGTGACTGTGGCGTAACTTTTTTTACTGAGCGACACGTTACAAAATGACGCTAAAGGTTCGCATAAGTTTTATACGCACACATATATGTTGAAGAGCCGCATATGTGTTATATAACCAGTTGTTTATGTTTGGGTAACGCTGCCAATGGCAACATTGGTATTGCCAACACCAGAAGCGGTAAGCTGATATGTAGTGCTTATACGTGTCCCGAGAACGCACGCACCTTTCACGAATCCGTGTGCATGTGTGCAAGAAGTTCTTGACAGTTCTTGAACAAGGGCAAAATCACCGTGATCAGTGAGCACTAGCAGCTTGTCATGACTTGTTATAGGATCCGGTCGTGATCGTGGTGACGAGGGGTCCATGTGTAGTGAAGTATGTGGTATAGTAGAGCTGTTAGAACTCGTGGATGCCTCGGTCATTTCGTCGACAAATTGTCTCTCGACAGATCCGGTGACATGTCGGAACCTGAGCCACTCTTCGCGTTGGTGAGGTATAGGCCGTCGAGGCTGGTAGACCTGGATAGTGCTACCAGACCAACATCAGTGGATGGTGCTTGTCGTATTCCTAGACTACCTTGGCGTATGTGGCCTACGTAGCCTAGTCTACAAAGCGGCTGTCAATCAATCTGGCATAATTCTCGGTCAGCATGAGACCATCGCCCAGCCTCGTAAGAAATGAAGAGGACACTGCATCGTTCTGGCGGACGAAGTGCACTTTACGGTGCCGTGATGTGGATATCATATGCAACTTTCGTTAATGTATTCCTCCGGGGTCGAGCAATGCTTCAATATAGCTTGCTGAATCATAGGAATACAAACGTAATGCTTATTAGCCAACACTGGAACTACAGACGTTATTCTGATATGACGCCTGTATCGTAGGAGTATACACATCGTATCATGCAGTGTTTATTGCTTTCTTGTAAAATTAGATAACCAGCACCACAACCACAATTGACGTTGCACCGATATTACGCCTGCGTAGGCTGTTTTTTCCAAACCAGTTTATAGACCTGGCGTGGCTCAGTGGTAGAATACCTGATTGCCACGCAGAATGCTTGGGTTCGATTCCTGCTGGAATCCTAATTTTGATTCGTACCATTCGTTCAGTCAACGCTGCCGATGTTGGTTTTCCTTAACGCTCTAGCATTTAGGTTACCAATGTCTATTCTCGCCGTTCCTGGGTAGATATAAACTGTGAATCACCTGTGGCGCATACCCGTACACTGCGGCCCGTGGTAAACGGGTATGTGCCACACGTGTCTAGTGGAAAGGGTTTGACGACGTACGCGACAGGATTTTAATGTTATTCATGTCATGACCAGGCAGTCATATTCGTCAAATCCTCTTACCCTCCCATGCAAAGTTTGGTCTACACCAAGTTAAGGAGGCGATCATGAGAGCACCCAGACGTAGGCGGCTAGATAGATAGATAGATAGATACGTAGATAGAAACGCTCAAAGTGCCAGAGGTTCGCTAAGAAATGCTTCGCATTTAAAACATACAGGAGATCAGACCACGCGAGCGCGGACTGATCTCTTGTATGTTTTTACTGGCTGCGTCCGCTATTCGCCCCGAGATCGGGCTACAGGTGGCAGCACCGTCGCCGCGCTAGTGTGGATAGGCGGTTGTCGGCGTGTATACAAACGTGCACAACAGCGCTTCGTTGTGAGCGATGTCATCCGATTACCGGCAAACAAAATGCGCTGAATGCAGCTTTGTGGTAATATGTGCGCTCTTCATTCCCGAATTAAAGCACGAAGCGCGCCGAACGTTACAATTACTTGTGAGAGAAGCGCATTTTGCCAACGAACGGTTTGCTCGCCTTCGGCGATAGTCGGCGCTTTCGCAATGGGTGACGTTTTCCTTGGTGTTTTATTTGTACATATTTATCTTGTGTTCCACCCACTACGCACTGCTGTATTGCGCGACTGAATTAACTATTTACTTCTTGTTCATTTGAATGCCCCTCAACAAAAAGAAAGCCCGTATTCTTGCACCATGAGTTGAAATAGCACTTTGTGCACTGCGTGCTCAAATATTCATTCGCATTTCTTATTCGGTTCTCGATGAAATGTACGACAGTTGATAGGTTTACTGAGGAAAGCTACGTGGCTGACAGAGCTTTAGCACTACGGAGACGTTTAACACGCACACGCTTGTTTTTATTCCAGTAACATTATACAAAGGTAACTGTAAAGCACGGAAATTTCTTCGATTGATTACTTGCACGACAGTAACGGAACAAAGGTCCGGTTATTTAACGGTACCAAAGTACGTTTTTTCATACGAATAATGTCCGCTGCCTTCCGTCAATCGGAACAACGCAACACAAACTCTCAAGATAATGTAAAGAAAAAAGATGTGGCTTCGCGTAAAATTACTACGACATAAATGTAAACTACGCCGTTTGGATTAATTTTGACCATCAGCGCGCTTTAACCCGCACGTTATTCTAAGAACACGGGTGTTTTTGTATAAATTTCGCCACAAGATAAATTACGCAAGGCAACTCAACTTTGCAATTTCGTGTCATTTCATTTTCTGTTCTTTTTAGGGGACAATTTAAGTACCGAAGTGTCAGACGAGAGTTAACAGAAATATTTCTCTCTAGTGAGACCAGGACCGTATACACAACTAAAGCTCGTGGCATACGTATGAACAACACCTAACCACAACGCTCAAGTACAAGCGAGCTTTTTTTTTTTTTTACCACCGCGCCGCTAAAAGGCTATATTCACATGAGATTTAATACTTCTCATCTTTAGGGCAACGCCAAGAGCACTTTGCAATGCGCTTGAACCACAGAGCGGCACCTACACTGATATGACTCTCGTGAACGGAGGGTACGACGACCACACACAGCACTCTCGACAAGTGCACTCTCTGACCTTATTACAGTACATATACAGCCGATCAAGGCCAAATGCTTCTTTAAATCGTGTTACGCATAGGTACGAGCGGTTAAAGTTGCACTAACGCAACGGAACAAACCACCTTTTGAGGATCTGCATGAAGTACGCGCACATGCAAACACAGCGGGGCTAGCAGACGACGTAGTGGAGCAATCCACACTAGGCGCGGTTCAGCCAGAAGCCGCTAGGCGGCGACTCTGCTCGATCTCGCAGCCAATATCGGCTTGCAGAGCTGTGTGTGTGTGTGTGTGTGTGTGTGTGTGTGTGTGTGTGTGTGTGTGTGTGTGTGTGTGTGTGTGTGTGTGTGTGTGTGTGTGTGTGTGTGTGTGTGTGTGTGTGTGTGTGTGTGTGTGTGTGTGTGTGTGTGTGTGTGTGTGTGTGTGTGTGTGTGTGTGTGTGTGTGTGTGTGTGTGCGCGTGTGCGCGTGCCTGTGTCATAGGCGTTTCTACCGGGGGGGCAAGGGGGGCGCTAGCCCCCCCCCCCCACTTTCGACTGTGGTTATTGTCGGCTGCAGACTGGAAAACTAACAAGTCAGGCAGAGTTTTACTTTAACGCAGCAGTAACGTAATTATGTAATAAAATTTGTTCTACGATTCTGCTGTGACGACTGACCTCCGTGTGTCATGACCACGCACTGTAGGCTAGCTGCGGTGCGGGCTGCCTATTCCATGCTTGCGCGCCTTGCGCTCGAGCATTGCAGAGGAGGCTATAGCTCAGCAGGGGCTCTATAACATTACAGCAATCTGTCACGATATTATTTTGTTCTGCCTGGCTCAAATTTATGTAATCGGCGACGCAAATATGGGCGGGAATCAGTAAACGTCTTATGCCCGATCAAACGCTCTCCTTTTTCAGGAAGTTTAGTTTCTTTCTTTGAAAACGAATAGCATCGCCACTGCTCTATATCCAAGCTACTGCGAGTTGAGTGTGCAAAAGTATCCAATATTTTATTTGTGCCTAGCGAAGACGGCTAAAATAGATTTTCACTTTAGTCTCCCATTAGCCTGCTTCACCTTGCTTATCATATGTTAGCCTGCAGCGGTCGCGGCGGCTTGTAACAAGGCAGTGAACTCGAACACATTGAGACGCCCAGCTTTCAAGTTTACCGCGTTACTTGATCTACCTTACCGGGGAGATGATCAGCGTCCACGGTTTTCTAGACTAAGAAGGCTGCCCACCTGCGAAGGATTTTATTTGTTCCTAATAATGTTTATTTCTCTATCTACCTCTTTGTCATCAACGATGAGTTCACAGAGAGTTGTACATGCGCAAAAACAGCTCAGCATCGTTATACTACAACTGAAAGTACCTATTATACACATATGAATCTATCTCGCCCGCTGCTATAAGCAGGCGCTGCCAATGTGATTGGCGGGCAGCCTTCTTAAATTACGTTCAGAAAGAGACACTCTCAGGCTATTCCGCAAAAAAATGAGTTATTGCTCAGCAGAGTAATGTGCTGCTTATTGTGCACACTTCGTTTTAACGCTCCGAGGCTTCGCGGACTTGTGACGTCGCGTAACAAGGAGGCGATTTTATGGCACATCGGAAAATTTTGACCAATATCGAAGAACCAATGACAAACAATACGCCGTATTGAAAATAGTTCATTATATTATCATTTTTTTACACAGTCATGCGTAAGTGGTAATTACGCGGTGGATCACTTACGCGTCATTCGTTGCGTCGTTTTACGAGCAGGTGCTGTGAACATGACCCAGAAAATTTCGACCAATCATTAACAGCTAACGACCTATACAGAAGGATACGATGCGGGGTAGTTTAATGTTATAATCGCCCCCATTTTTTCAAAGATAATTTGAACTTACACAGTTTACGTAGTCTATATAATTGGAGGAACCGGAGGGGAAGAGTAAAGGGCCACTTCACCGCTTTCCCGTCCCCCCCCCCCCCCCCCACTCAAGCTGGGAAAAGTAGGAGGGCAAGGAACGACACCTAGTATATAAATGCGTAATCTTTTATAATCTTATAACTATTCACAACCAGCTCAATGTGGTTTCCTTAAGTATTAATCGACTGAACTTGGTCTTCTTAAAAAAGACTTCATATTAGAGGGCTCTAACAGTAAATAAATTGGCACTCGACTTATCCTGAAGAGTTCTGCGAAGTACCTTGCTTTCTCAGCCGCATGCTTTGTTTAATAAGTGAGAATTTGAAGGGACACTAAAGAGCAAAACGAAATGTCTCATATTAGTAAAGTACTCTTTCACGATACCAAAAACACCACGATGGCTGCGAGAAGACGCCTAGTAAGCGATAAAACTCACAAAAACAAAATGTGGGTGGCGACGCCACCTTGAAGTTTCCTCACCATTCGCCGTGACGTCACATGATTTGACGGTGCCTACTAGGGACTACGTAGTTCTTAATCGGTAAAAATGAAGCACGCTCTCCTCTGAGTCTCTGAGGGGGCCATAGACTTAACATACCAAGTTTGGGGTAATATCGTTGAGCCAATGGCGCCAGAATACACTAAATTCACTTTGAAATCCTTGACGTCACGTGGGGAAATTTCGGCGTGAAATTTAAAAATGAAACTTTGGACTTTTCTCCTCTATTAACAAACCTATAATGGCGAAATTAACGGCATTAGAGTTATCAGAGCACAATTTATCTACCTAAATCGATTCATCGTGTCTCTTTAGTGTCCCTTTAAGGTACTAAGGTCATAGCAGGTTCTTCGTACTCATCGTATTTACATCGCCAAACTGAGACTGGGAAGTTTGCAGATGAAATGCTCAGATGTTATGAAACACTGCTGTGTTGTCGCAGTATAGGGCGTCCCAGCCTGCACAATCTGTTTGCAGATTATTCCTCGATTTAAAAGAGTTATATATATATATATATATATATATATATATATATATATATATATATATATATATATATATATATATATTATATATATATATATATATATATACGGCGGACAGAGTGAGCGACGCCAGCCCCCTCACTCGCGAACGAGTTGGTACGCCACTGGTGTGTGTGTGTGTGTGTGTGTGTGTGTGTGTGTGTGTGTGTGTGTGTGTGTGTGTGTGTGTGTGTGTGTGTGTGTGTGTGTGTGTGTGTGTGTGTGTGTGCGCGCGCGCGACAGTGTGAGTGTGAGTGTGAATATTGTTGTGTTATTCCACTTAAGATAGAACGTGCGTTAGTCATGATCTGACGTCACTCGTTGCTTTGCGTATCGTACCTAAGATAAGATGCACGTGTAAGTGTTGGCTCTCTTACGTCACTGTTAGTTCTCTGTTAGCTTATAAGACCGCCACGTGTGCGCGTTGCATTCATTCCGTTGTATTGCAAGTTGCAATAAACATGTGTCCTGCCAAGTAGGCTCCCGTGTACTAAAGCTACTACAGTGGCGACGAAGATGGGATGTTCTCGGGCGTCGGTATTCTAGGAGCGGAAGCGGCTGGGCGGATCACCACGACATGGCTTCCTTTGGGCGGTTTGAGCCGTTCACGGAGGAGGGAGACGAAGACTTCGATTCTTATGCGGAACGCTTTGAACATTACGTCCGAGCTACCCAGGTCAGTGAAGACTTGAAGGTATCAGTATTTGTCACCGCCATTGGAAAACAGGCCTACCGCACGCTGAAAAATTTATTGGCCCCGACCAAGCCGGAAGAGAAAACGTATGCCGAACTGCTCCAGATACTGAAAGGCTACTATTCTCCGAAGCCTTTGGTGATAGCGGAAAGATTCCGGTTCAACCGTCGGTCGCAGCTGGAAAATGAGCCAGTGGCCGCGTTTGCATTGGAACTAAAAAGGCTGGCTGGATCCTGTGAGTTCGGGCAATTCTTGGATGACTCCTTACGGGATCGATTCGTGGCCGGACTGAGAGATGAAACGGCACAAGCAGAGCTGCTTAAGAAGAGTACCCTGACGTTTCAAACTGCCTACGACTTGGCGAAAAGTGGGGAACTTGCTCGCACGGAAACAAGAAAAATTCACCCAAAAGAACTCGGCGACGTGAACCTGGTACAGCAACACCCACAGCGGACCACTGGGACAAGAAAGGTCGCGAGCAAAAACACGGAGCGGCATGCCGAGACAACGGACTGTTCCCGGTGCGGAGCAACGCATGACGCCGCCACCTGCCCCTTTCGCAAATTTCGATGTCGTGCCTGCAAAAAGATGGACACCTGGCAAGGGTCTGCAGAACAACGCCACGTTCGGTGCACTCTCTTGAAGAGAGCACTGGCTTAGAAGACTCCGGTGACTGGGACGATAAAAGAGGTGAGAACTATGCCTTGCTTAGACATATTTTTTCATGTCGGAGTAGTTACGGTGGCTACGTTGTGACAGTTAAGATAGCAGGCAGAAATGTCACTATGCAGGTTGATACCGGGGCATCTGTGTCTATTGTGCCGGAACAAATGTACAGACGGTACTGGCCGGAGGTACCCCTAGAAAGATGTACTTTACGGTTAAAAACTTATGGGGGTTCGGCACTAAAAATTGCCGGAAAGTTGACGGTGCGTGTAGAGCACGATGGGCAAACCGCGACCTTGCCGTTAATTGTAGTTCGAACAGAAAAAAATTGTGACACTTTGTTGTTGGGCCGTAACTGGCTAGAGGCTTTGAAGATGAATTGGTCTAGCGTGTGTAATATCAACTTTGAGAGATCAAACACAGTTGATAGATCAACCGCACTCATCAAAAAGTTTTCGGAAGTGTTTAATCCGTCACTAGGACTGATAGCTGACACGTCGGTCAAACTGGTGCTAAAAGACAACTGTACGCCCGTTTTCTGCAAGCATCGCCCGGTGCCATTCGCACTCAGGGACGCAGTAGCATCAGAGTTACATTCACTAGTGGAATCTGGAGTGCTGGTTCCAGTAAAACACAGTGAATGGGCAACGCCTCTAGTAGTTGTCCCCAAGGCCAACAACAAAGTGCGAATATGCGGAGACTACAAAGTGACTTTGAACCGTTGTCTGAGAACTGATTATTACCCTCTCCCAACATTGGAAGATACTTTTGTAGCGTTACATGGAGGCAAGTGTTTTACTGTCCTTGACCTGTCGACAGCGTACCAACAATTGCAGTTGCATCCCGAGTCGCAACCCTTGGTAACTGTGAACACTCACCTAGGGCTTTTTCGATACACACGTGTGCCGTACGGTATAACAAGTGCTCCATCCATTTTCCAAGCGGTAATGGATGACATGCTGAAAGGTTTGGACAGAGTGTCATGTTATCTTGATGATGTGTTAATCGCGGGGGAAACGATGGAAGAATGTTATGATAGAGTGCAAGCTGTGCTGACAAGGTTCAAGGAACGGGGGGTGAGATTGCGGAAAGAAAAATGCAAGTTCTTTGAAAAGTCTGTGACATATTTGGGTCACGTGATTGACGAAAGCGGAATCCGCCCTTCAGAGGACAAGGTGCGTGCTATCAAAGAAGCACCAACTCCAAAAAACAAGAACTGAGCTGAGAGCTTACTTAGGCTTGTTAAATTTCTATGGGAAGTTCGTACCAAACATGTCGGCACAGCTTAAACCATTGCATGACTTGCTAGCTGAGAGTACCAAGTGGAAATGGACGGAGGTCACCGAAAAAGCTTTCAAAGCATCCAAGAGCTGGTTGCTGAGTACGTCTGTACTCACCTACTATGACCCTTCAAAGGAGCTAGGGCTCGTTTGCGACGCATCTGCGTATGGTCTAGGGGCCAGTCCTTTTTCACAAAGTAGGCTCAGAAGAAAGGCCAATCGCTTTTGCCTCTAGAACTCTCACTAAAACAGAGCAGGCATATGCCCATATCGAAAAAGAAGCACTGGCTGTAGTGTACGGGCTAAAGTTTCACAAGTACCTTTTTGGGCGAAAATTTGGAATATACTCTGATCATCAACCCTTGGCGGGATTATTGGGACAGGATAGGCCAATTCCTGCTATGTCGGCGGCACGCGTGCAGCGATGGGCCCTGCAGATTGCTGCTTATGACTACAAATGGGTTTATCGCAAATCACGGGATATCGGCAATGCAGACGCACTTTCACGCCTGCCGCTTAGGAACTCAGGATGACGTGTCGGAGTACATAGCTTTTTCTATGCTAGATGGACTCCCACTCTCCGCAGAACACATCAGAGGGGAAACGAGAAAAGACAGCCTGTTATCAAAAGTGTTGTTTTACACGCAAAACGGTTGGCCTTCAAAGGTGTCTGACGACGCACTGGCGCCCTATTTTGTGCGACGCAGCGAGCTTTCTGTTGACAGAGATTGTGTGACGTGGGGAAACCGAGTGATAGTGCCATTATCTCTCCGCGAAAAAGTGCTATCACTGTTGCATGAGGGCCATCCTGGAATGGCCCGTATGAAAATGCTGTCTAGAAGCCACGTGTGGTGGCCTCGCCTTACGCAGGATGTTGAGCAAAAAGTTAAAGAGTGTGTAACATGCCAGTTGACGCAAAATGCGGCGCCCAAAGTTCCGGTGATGTCATGGGGAGTGGCGGGGCGCCGGTGGGAGCGTGTGCACTTAGATTTCGCTCATCGAGATCAGCATTGGTTTCTAGTGCTTGTTGATTCCTACTCCAAGTGGGTTGAAGTGTTTCTGATGAGGTCAACTAGCAGAGAAAAGACAATAGAAAAGTGGTAACAGACAATGGCCCGCAATTTACCTCGGAACTTTTCGAGACGTTCATGAGACGGAACGGCATCCGGCACACAAAATCGCCGCCTTATCACCCGGCATCGAACGGCAGCGCGGAGCGTTGCGTACAGACGTTGAAAAAAAATCTTCTTAAGCAGCTCATGGACGAGCAGAGGAATGGGCAGATGAAGTCTCTCCAGCACCGGATCGACCAGTTCCTATTCAATTATAGGAACACGCCAACGGGTGTTACTGAAGAGACGCCGGCCCAGCTGTGCTTATCGTGGAAACCTAGAACCAGATTGAGCCTTCTCCATCCAGATATCGAGCAAAGAATGAAAGAAAAACTGCAGCGAACAAGGCAGTCGGCCAATCGGGGACGGGGAGCTTGGAGAGACTTCGAGGAAGGGGAAGACGTCCTCGTGCAAGGACTACGCCCCGGGGAAGGAGAGTGGTTGAGCGGTAAGGTAAACAAACGCGTTAGTTTAAGCACTTATGTGATAGGGATAGGGAACGAGGAGAGATACGTGCATGTTGATCATATGAGACCACGAACATTCCAGGAGTGCGTCCCGCCATCGGTTCAGGTGCAGTCTGCAAACCCCGAATTTCCAGCATGCAGTCAAGCCGTTGTGTCTCGCAGGTCTTTAGGTTCCCCTGTACCCATCGATGGTGCACGAGAGACGTCTGACGCCGAGCAAGTCGATGAGCAGGCAGACGATGCCAACAAAGAACCGGTCCACCTACCGGACACTTCATCGGCAGGCGGGGACTGCGGCGGGGCAGAGTCTCAACCTTCCCAACCGGAACTTCGACGCAGCACCCGACAAAGACGACCGCCTGACCGTTACTAAAAACACTTGGGGGGGAAGGGAGTGTTGTGTTATTCCACTTAAGATAGAACGTGCGTTAGTCATGATCTGACGTCACTCGTTGCTTTGCGTATCGTACCTAAGATAAGATGCACGTGTAAGTGTTGGCTCTCTTACGTCACTGTTAGTTCTCTGTTAGCTTATAAGACAGCCACGTGTGCGCGTTGCATTCATTCCGTTGTATTGCAAGTTGCAATAAACATGTGTCCTGCCAAGTAGGCTCCCGTGTACTAAAGCTACTACAAATATGTGTGTGGAATATGTGTATGTGAGGGACAGCGTGTTTGCCTGAGTGTGTGTGAGTCTGAATGTGTTTATGTGAGGGTGACTACGTGTGTGTGTGTGTGTGTGTGTGTGTGTGTGTGTGTGTGTGTGTGTGTGTGTGTGTGTGTGTGTGTGTGTGTGTGTGTGTGTGTGTGTGTGTGTGTGTGTGTGTGTGTGTGTAACGCGAACACTGTGATGATGCGATGCGGCTTTCGTTCTTGCATGGCACGATCGCGTTTTCGCATAAACGCTGAGATACTGCTTCACATCTCCTGATCAGCTGCTCTGTGTGTCTCCAGATACCATCTTTGGCTGACGGTCATTTAATATTCAGTTGTGAACAGTGTTATACACTACTGGTTACGCAATAAGATAGAGGTGCAAGCGCATTTTGATGCGGTTGCTTCGAAATGCCGTTGCCGTGGCCGGGAATAGATTTGCCATATGGCGAAAACGCTTGTATAAGGAAGTCAAAGCGTCCTTCGGCCGAAAAAGAATAAAAGAATAAAGACACACCTGCTCCTCATACAGAAATCCTCGTAGTTTCTTTTTGAATTCTATTTGAGATATTACTGTTTCTTACTTTGGAAGCGTTGGATAAAACTGCGTGGCACTGGTGACGTCCTTTATATTTTTGCGCAAATCACATGAAACAGGAGCGGCCATGGAAATATTCAGATTCTATATTCATTTCTTCGATGGGCGAAAGCTCTTATCCCTCTGTCGAAGGATTTTATTTGTGAAAAGACATGTGGCTTGAATTCATTTTTCCCCCTTTCCGCAACGTCGCGTTTGTATGGCGTCGTGGCCCTCCTCACACTCAGGAACCTTCGCCTACACTCTATGAAAGAAAAGAGTGTGTGTGACTCTTGTCGGAGAGTTCTGACTTGCCACGTATAGGACTCTCTTTAAATAGTCACGGTGACTCTCTTGGTGGGTCAGGGTCGGCGCGCTCTAGGAGAGTTCCCTGACCCTCTAGGCAGAGTAGCAGGACTCTCATCTGAAGGATCACGTTACCACTTATAGGGAGTCAGACGACTCTTGCCGGTAACGCTCCTACGGTGGTCAAGTGACCCACGCCGAAGCGCCAAGCGACTCCACAAGTATTTTAAGCTACTCATTTGACCCTTGCTCTACTTTTACGCGACTACTGTTGAAAATAGTGGAGTATTCATTTTAAGCAAGTCCAATAATACTTGCCGTTCTGCCCAGCGACTGCAAAAAAAGAATAGTTCAGTTTTACCATTATTTTAATAAAACTCGTCACAACAACACATATTTTCTAGCAAAGTTATATAGAAAGCGCGAAAACATGGTCTGTGATTTCCAATTAAGAAGTTTGGGTATTCCTCATTTACGTGCTTCTATGTGTATAGCCAACTAAAATGTGTGACGGATGTGCATAGTGTCATATGGTGCGAAATAAACTGCAAAAGTGGGCGTCATGTTTTAATCTTTATTCCTTATGGTTCAGAATAAATCAAAAAGTGGTGACGGCTTGAGGCATCAGACTTGTGGCTTGCTAGGTTGTCGCTCCTGTCCAGCGTAAGCACCATGAAAAACGGTACCTGAAAAGCAGAAACAACAAAGCACATCCTCCGGCAGTCAGGAGCATGCCGTGAGCGGTTATTGACCGCATGTTTTACAAACGTAACCCATCCTTAAATACTCAGATAAACAGATGCGAGTACAAGGGCCCGATCGACACCCAGCGCGTGCGTACGCCGTCTACGTCGAGATCAGACATGTCATATGCTAGAATTAGCGCACATAACTCCCACAATCACGTACACTCACTCGATTCTGTTATAACGCCCAACGTCATCGCAGTGTATGCAGACCACGAAAACAGCAAACAGAAACGAGGGAAAAGAGTGCACGGCGGCGGCCGCAACAACGCGCGCCATCGAAAGTCTAGAGCTTTTTCACTTTACCGACGAGGCGTGTCCAACTTGAATGACTACGCGTACGTTCTGGAAGCCACCGTACTATATCTGCACCTCAAACTACCGTCTTTAAGCCAAAAAAAATATTATATATGGTGCGTCTGAACGTTCTGTACACAGGCTTTTTTTTTTCACGTTCCCACGCGCGGAAGCACGTAGCACACTCAAGGTCGATGGAAATGTTATTATGAAGTAGACTAAAGTGCATCTCAGAACGACATCTTGCACCTTCAGTAGTGCAGACACAACGTGCGATCAGCAAGAAATGACCCTCGATAATTGTTTGCATCGCTCCCTTTATGGGAGCTTGTACAGCAACGCGCATAACGGTGGTAACTCGTTAACTGACAGCTTTAGTTGGGCATCCGCAACAGCCCCGCGGACGCAGGCTGCTGTTGGAAATGGCTGGCAGATAACTTCAGCAAGGCTGCTGCGGACGCCCAGCTAAAGCTGTATAATTAGTACCTACGAAAGCAGTACACTCACCGTTAACTGGCGCCCGTTGTCGGTGTCCGCAGCTCCATGACTATTCCGCCCTCCAAGCGTCACTTCGTGCACGGAGCCGGCGTCAACACCACCGAAGACGCGCAACCAACACAACCGCGCAACGCATTCCAATAGACTAGGAGACTGAGACGACTGAGGGAGGAGAGCGGCGCGCCAGCCCGGCGCCAAACCCGTCTGCTTCGGCGAGCAGGGTGCCACAACGGCGCCAAAGGGCAAGCGCACGATATGTATGGCGTATACGGAGGCTCTTCCACCACGGAACCAATCGAAATGCGATTCAGGAGGGTCCAGTGACTCCTTCCTAAAATGCTAACTCTTTTTCTCTGCCTGTACCTTCCAAAAGGGGTCAGATGGACACCCGAAGAGAATCACGGTTCCATGACCCTCTTTTGACTCTCTTTTTTCTTAGAGTGTACACTGAGGCTTTCCGCCGCTGATTTGCATTTAGATCTGTTTCTGAAATCGCTTCCGCAATAATAAAGAAAACAAATCGTTGAACCCATCTCCGGATCTATGCAGTCCAAAGAAATGAAACTAATGTTTGTCGACACGAAATGACATTTGGGGAAGAAGGCAGCCTGGGTCGCGTAGCACACGACATTCGAAATGAACACCTCCATAGGTACTCCTGATTTTCCTATGCTTACTGTGCATCGCGTTATCGCCGAGCATAAGTCATCTTGCAGAAATTTCATGTAAAACAGCGATACTCACAACCTGCTGGTGCAATAGACATGATGCTTAAGAATCGAGAAAATGTTTCGTAAAAGTCTTATATTGCAACAGCTTAATGCTCTTATCATGTCAATTTTTTTGTATTCAGTGTATTTTGTTCCCGCTATTATTATATCCGCAAAATAATACTATAATGTTCGTAAAAAAATGTTTTGTATTTAAGTTGTAAAAGAATGTAATAGTTGGTTTGTATCTCATGTAACTGCGTATGAGATTTACAATTGCATGCATAGTATGCTAACTATGAAGTGTCAATTTATAAATACCGCGGTGCTGTTGCCGCTCTGACATTTCTCTCTACTTTTTGTCTTTTTTTTTGTTGCTGTGAACTGGTCAAGCTGTCTTAAAGACAGCTTTTTGTCAGAGTCCTTCTTTCTTTATATGATAGAATGAAAATACCCAAGATTTCATTTGATTTTGACTTATTGTCGAGCGTAAAACGCGCTTGAGCAGCTAAGAGCGGAGGGTTTTCGCGAAATCGTGCGAATAGCGTTGTTTTTGTTTTAATATTCCGAATGGCGCTCTAGGCAACGGAATAACCAGGGAGTTAGTGCAGTAGTCTTATATCTTCACGTGACAAACGGTACCCTCTAAGGTCTCCATGAAAGTCAGTGAAACACACCCGAAGTAAAAGGAAAGGGACCGCACACATGTTTAGGCTGCAAACACGTACGGACAAATGAGCAACGATGAATACCTTCCGACCTGCAATATGGTTCGAATCGTGATTTTCTCCCATGAGGTCCTCATGAAAATCAACATCAAAGCGGCTTGATAACTTCAGTACCCGACGTAGTGCATTTAATAGTTTATCCCGATATATCATGCTCCTTGAGCGTTTTGTGGGTGACTGGAATGTAGGGCACGAAGATGGCTTCCAGAGCGACAGCCTGCGTAACCAGGGAGCGTAACCAGCGTACGACCACCGCTAACGATCGGCCTTGATGTTTCTACCACGCACCCGTGTCTCCCTACGCCCTACGACCACATTTCCCAGCGGTAGCGGTGTAAAGGACTGCGCCATCACTCGCTTTGCAATCTATCCGTATCAGGAGATCAGCGCACAGTGCAGTACGCGTTAGATCCTACCAGCGCTGATCCGAACAATATCGTTCTCCAGTAATATCGTCTCCAGGGCGAACGTTGATAACGGTTTTACGCTCTGCCCGAAACGAACTACAGTGTTGGAACCACAGACTTATAATTGCGATATTTCAACGCGCCTTCTTCGCACCGTATCCCACAGGGCAGGCAGAGGACACCAAGGACCGAGATCGTATAATGTTCATGTGCTGGGCATTGCGTGCTGTTGCATCGCATAGCACGAAGACGGTGCAAAGCTATTAGCGATTTTTACGACGCGCAGCAAAGCAGTCGGCGCTCGTCACTGACCAAATTCTTCTCGTGGTTCTGGGATGTTCATCATTGGTTGCCGCGAGTTTTATTGCCGGAGACGTCTTCTTCATAACTGATTCACGCCTGATTGTGCGGACTGCCTAGAACGAGCTCCTGATTACCCGCCTTTAAGAGCGTTGAGGTCCAAAAGAACAGCAAATGAGCAAAATGCTATGTCATCCCGTTTTTATGTGAATGTGCGAGAAAACTACCTTGCGAGCTCCGCAGACTCACGAATGCCGTAATGGCGGCAGAGGAACATTGCGCTTTGTGATGCGGAACACTTTTATGACAGCCCTGCAGAGATGAGAATTAAGAATCCACATGATCCTTTACCTATTATTTTCTTTCGCAGCACATATTAAAGAGTGAGCAGTTATGCAAGAATGCAGAAAACTTGGAAAGATCCGTTTCTTTTTTTCATGGCATATTATGCATTTTTTTCTTCTCTGTATACGGCGTTCTATCGAGCAATGGAAGCAAAATGGCGTATATAATTCAAATTGCACCCAGAAAACGCGACTCAAATAATAACAATGTTTAAGCAATTACTTGAAGCCAAAACTAAAAACATGAAAAAGCTACTTATATTAAAGCAGTGCTCCGTATAAAAGCTCAATTTTCGAGAACTTCAGACCAATTTCATTCCTGCTTGCAGTGGATTTAATGATGATGATGATGATGATGATGATGATTTCCTTTATGCATGGCTCACACCCACTCTGGGGGATTGGCCAAGAAACGATTAATTTTAGGTAGAAGTGGCCACATATGATTTCTATGACTAATGAATTATAGAGTAGTTAGAAAAAATGCATAATGCTAATTTAAAATTCGGAGTTAAAACCGCCCTGATTCAATTAAGAATTTTTGTACAACGGAACAGACATCCGGGTGACAATGACCTAATGAGGAGGCTCCCAAGGATAGAATATTAGAAGTAATGAAATCCAATCTAATTTGATTAAACGCTGCTTTGAGAATGTTTTTCCTTAGTAAATTGAAACGGTTACATGATAAGAAATAATGATCAACTGTTTCGCCCTGGTTACAAAACAAGCAAAGAGGGGAGGGAGCCAGACCAGATCTATGCATATAAAAGTTTAGTTTTGGAACGCGACATCGTAATTTAGTAAAAATAACTTCATCTTTTCTTGTTGAACAGAAATTCCTAGGCCAAGGGAACAAGAGGTGTCGATATTCGTTTAGATGAGGGATTAATGTTTTGCCGGAGTCTTGAATTATGGCACGCCTTCTAAATCTGTCACGAATTATGAGTGCTGTTATGGGAATAATTGAGAATATGGGACCACTGAGAGCGGCTTTCGCCAGAGAGTCCACCATTTCATTCATTTTTATCCCTTTGTGCCCCGGTACCCAGATTAATGTAATTAAAGTTACGTGGCTGGGAACAAGAAAATGAAATGTGAGTGATAACTGAGATTCGCTATTTGCAGCGAGTGCTGATTTATTCAGTTCGCTGTCGTCCTCTTCCATTCTTTCTCTTCTTCTATTTTTATGTATTTCATTCATTCTGGAACCCCTCAACATAATGGTGGTGCTCACGAAGGAACAGAACCTGTAACAAAACCTTGAAACAAAACTTTCAATTGAGAATGAAGCAGGAAAATGGGAGAAACTGGATAATATAAACAAGCGAAAAGAAGAACTGCTACAATATTTTAAATGTGATAGAGACAAACCATTCAAATGGGTCAGCACCACTTAGTTATGTCAAGGTAAAGAAGCATACAAACCTTGATTGATATAAAGCGCGCTTTGTAGGGCTTTGCTTTAGAGATAAAGCAAACATGGTCAGCTTTCCAAGGCGACACGCGTGAAGCAATGTCCCTATCACGTACTGATGCTGCTAGCCAACATCGAGTGATCGCACAAGAAATTACGCACAACAGCGAGTGGACTGAACAGCCAGCACCACCGCTACTCGAATACTTTACTTCATTTTCAGATGCCTACTGGACTGCACCGAAATAGGCCACTCTGCTTTGCCATTTATGGCCTAGAGTAGCTTTCCCGACGTTATTTTCCTTTCGCATTCGAATGGCTGACAACTCTTTTTGTGATAGCTGTGGTAGCGAGGAGACATTGCAGCACGCCTTCAGCGACTGTCTTCGCTATAATGTGAAGAGACAATCACTCGCAGCGCTCTGGCTCACCTTGACCACAAGGCGACGACGTCAGAAACCATTTTGGAATGTCGCCCTGAGAAGTCATCGCGGATGAAGGCGACGAAGGCATTACTAAAATTCTACAAGACAACAGGCTTCCACTGTAGGTTGTGAATAAATAGCGATAGTGCAACTTTTTGTGTGTGTGCTGGCCCTCTCCTTCTTGCTCTCTACGTCTTAACTTTCAAACTGTCCCATCCCATTCCTCAGGGCAGGGTAGCAGACCAGCTTTTAGAGACTGGTTAACAACTCTGCCTTTCCGCTCACTCACCCGCCACAATGGTCTATCGGCTATGGTGTTCGACTGCTGACAAAAAGGCCGCCGGATCGAATCCCGGCCACGGCGGCCGCATTTTCGTTGGAAGCGAAAATGCCTGAGGTCCGTGTACTTAAAGTGGGTGCGCGTTAAAGAACCCCCGTTACTCGAAATTTCCGGAGCCATCCACTACGGCGTCCCTCATAATCATATCGTGGTTTTGGGACGTTAAACCCCAACAGTTATTATTATCTCCTTCCTCTCCTCTTCCTCCGTTTCTCCCGCATGAAGAGCTATGCGAAGGCGCAGGTTTGCACGGGCACCAGCACATCGCAGAGGAGGCAGTGTTAACTCCCGTGTTCGCAAAGTATTCTCTGCGATCCCAAGATTGTGCGAAGAATGAGGCACAGAAAACGTGACTATGAAATGATTGTGCACTTTCAACCATGACACACGACTACACAACTGTCAAGATGTGACAATGATCACCATTCACTGAAGGCTTAATTAGATAGGAGTGCTAATTGTCAGCCGAGTTGATTTATTTTTTGTAGCGTTAGCTACACTGGCCTAGCCGAGCCAGTTTCGCGTGGCTGCTCAAGAGCTGTGTTGCGCATGCGCGAGGATCAGTGGGGCTCTTCGATTTTCCACTTCTGGCTATCCGCGGGCTGCCAGAGCCAGCCAGAGCGCGCTCGTTTTTCTCGGATTGCTCCGTCCCCGCCGCGGCGCACTTTCGGTTGGCGTTCGTTTTTCTCGGATTGGACGGTTCTGGCGACACGCGGGGAGCCCGAGGGTCGCCAGAAGCTTCCAGGACAATTTAGTCGTGAAAGTTCTCTGGAAGGTTTCGGGCTAGCAGACGCCGAAAAGAGACGATACGCGCTCGCCGCTATCTTTGTGAGGACTCGACAGATTGCAATGCGGGCTCTTGGGGACTACACCTTCGCTTGTCCTTACGCTCGGCGCCGTTCCGCCATGCGAGATGGCGTGATTACGAGTAGCGGCGAGCATTTGGAGCTATTGTTTATTGTTTTCTTATGTGTCCCGTGAAGTTTCCTTACGTGAACAACGCGGCGAACTGTCGCGTTCTAACTGCGTCGTGCACATGTCCGAAAAGTTGTGTACACGTTCGTACGCACGCATGGAGAGCCCTTTCGAGTTTATTTTGTCGTAGTAGTATTCCATTGTGGAGTGTCCTGTGTGCTTTCTGTGCACTTAGCGAAGATGACTGTGATCGAACTAGCCATTTCGCTCCGTCGTATGTTTGCGTGCGTGAACGCCGTCAGAACCTAACTATTTCAACTAGGTCTTCGATGTTGATAAAGTGCACTGATTGACTAAAAGCGATCGCGACATTGTTTTTTGTGTGATGCTCGTTAGTCGCCAACGGCGTGCGAGCGTACTTCGATATACGAGCGTACGTCGATGTGAAAAAAGAGATGAATTCAGAAATCTATACATCCTTTGTCGTTTATTTCATCGTCGCCTTTGTATTTTCCCACCTCTTAGTAATAATGCCATGCAGTATGCACGCGGTTATCACCTAGTAGCTCAAATAAAAGCTGAGCTACATGAGATTTTTAGAGTGCCACTAAGGACTGGAAAAGAGGTTCAGGCAACATCTGCCAAAACGAGTCGAAGACGCGTCAAAGAAGTTTATTTCAGATATAACGCGGACGATCGTGGTACCGATACCGCCGCATGTCTCTAGTTATGACAAAACGCAAGCTGGTCAACGCGTGTGTGCGACGTACGCGATAGATCCTCGAGCTCTTTTGGGGACACGATCACTTTCGCGAGATTTTCGCGTCGTGTTGTGCAGCGACTGTTACATGTACTAAGCAGACGTGAGCTGATTAAGCCGTTAGCGGCGCGGCAGCTCACCTTACATTGCTTTCGTGGCGCCGTGCGCCAGCTGGCTGTTTTGTTCGCGGACGGGGCAAGTTGCGCATGATCTTGCAAACGTACGTGATCGTATCCCAAATTCGTACTCTCGAGAATATCAATTCAGCTCTTCAGGAAACCTTGCCACATATTTTCAAGCTGTCAATGCAGAAAAAACCAACGCGCACGCGGCGCAAAGTTTCGTTTGCTGCCACGGCGGTAGCGTTTCTTTACATTTACGCTGGGTGTGCCAGCGTTCGATTTTGCAATCTTCGGGCAGCTTCGGGTTGTCTCGGAAAAATCGCAATGCATCTATGACCAACATAACGTACGCAGTCACGACGTGAGACTAGTAACCAACGTGTAATCCAGCAAATCGAAAGCTTTCCTTGATATCTACATGCAGTAAATCTCGGAAACAAAGTGCTCGGGAAAGTATTTGAAGCAATCATTTTTATCAAGGTGTAGGGACAGACAAAGCACAAGATATATGCTGCCATGACACCCTAATTGGCCATGACACCCAATTTTCTATCACTTTGCTAGGATTGAGTGTATGTCATGGATTCTAAGAAGTGAAATGAAGGCGACGAGCGAACGTCAAAGGAGAATATTGCGGCTGCACTTACTGGGCACTCGAGGCGCATTTTCGACATTGCCGTCGCTCTCTTGTTCCGTATAAATTCCAGATCAAAAACATCGCCCCGCGCGCCTTAAAGGGTCCCTCACCAGGCCACATAGCAAATTTTAGTTAGACGCTGGAAGTTGTTGTGTGCCTAATGAAGAGCAGTATGCCGCAAGAATTTTTCAAATCGGTTCACAACGAGCTGAGAAAAACAATTTGTAGCGGCGCGAAACCACGACGCGAGGAGGCGAGATTCAAACCCTTGCCACTCGCCCCGTGTAGCCTTAGCAAGCCAAATCCCTTCCCTGCCCTCTTCACTTGACACATACGCATGAACACGTCATGCGCATGCATGGTCACGTGCGCATGACGTGCCCGAGCCAGCCCGAGCACGCGAGCGGCGTTGCACGGTCGCTACCTTTTTTTAAAGACGATAGTCTTTCTTTGGGAACCTAAACGCCTAAATTTTGGTCTGTCTTTCTGTTTGTCGGCACGGCCCTCGATCAATGCCTCGATTCAGGCACCCGGCCAAAGTTGAACCACTTGCTTACCGCCCACCCATCTTGAACTGGTATGGCTGTTCATACTAGTGAACGTTGTCGATCAAAAAGTAAATATTACGCATATCTGAGGCGTAACATCATTAGGTAAGTATTAGGTGGTGTGTTCGTTTAATAGAAAATACATAGATACGCAATTTTAAAGACCTTGATGGTATGCGTTTAACGTTGAGACAGTAACGCTGAAGCGATCAGCGGTCCAAGCCGAGCAAGCGCGAGCGCCAACAACAACCGTCTTCGTCTTCTTCTTTCGCAGGCGTTCTTGTCTGCGCCCTACCATGTTACAAATCACTCAACCGCGGAAAAGGAGCCATCCTGGCGACCTAAGGAACAGGTACAACTGGTGGGTCATAATGCGGCTTCAGTCGATCGACGTGAACAGTCTCGCGGCCGCGACGACGGCGGTCCGTAGATGATTGAACAGGCTCAATCATATAGTTAATTGGGGATGCTTGACGTAGGACGCGGTAGGGGCCTTCGTACTTAGGCAGTAGCTTTGTGGAAAGGCCAGGAGCGGAGGAGGGAACGCGAAGCCACACCAACGTTCCAGGCGAATACGACTGAGGAGGCAGGTTTTCGTCGTGACGGTCCTTCTGGCCCTACTCGCCCTACAATGTTACAACCCTAGTTTCTTAAGGTGCGCTGAAAATGCGACTGCGCTGAAACTTGTCTTCCTCCGTGCCCTCTGCACAAGCTCATGTTGTGTTTTCGGTTTCGGTTCAGTATTGCATTGTACGAATGACAGGGGGCGCCGCTCTGGCATACCTGTTTTACCCAGGCGACGTGTAAGTAAGAGAGTTTGTGGAGAGTACTCGTTGAGTGCGGACGTTTCTTCTCCTTCGGCGCATCGCGCCAAACAGCCTGTTTGGGCTGGCCGGCGTCCCCACCGGTCGCGTTGGTCACCGCCGGTCTTCGCCTGCCGCTGCGCCGGGACTACCAGCCCGCAACACAGCACTCATGTTTCCCGACGTATTGCCAGATGGCATCCATATCTCACGCATCGCGTCTTCTATCGTCTTTAGACGACATTTGCAGCGAAGCGCGCAGATACACGGCCAATTTTTTTATGTAGCGGCCGTGGGCGTTTTGTCGGCGTTCTCTGTGGTGTACTGCCTGTTTCTGCGGGACGGGCATGAAAGTTGAGACATTTGTACGGTCGCGAGAGTGGCGGTATCATGAGCCAGTGCAGCATTAACGTTTTCTTGAACGCGGTAGAATAAATGAGCATAATGAGTGCTCGAACGCGCCAGAACATTACTTTCGTTTCCAGGGCTGGCGTCTGCTCGATGCGCTAACCGCGGGGACACAAACGCACGGGAAAGGGAGGCACATTAGCCCCGCATTTCGCTGCAATTCACGAAAAAAAAAGCCGGCAGATCCCACGCATTGTGGGAATCGATGTAATGCGAAGCAGCCAGCAAAGAGCTGCATACATCGTGTAGTATGTCATTGAGGAAAATGCGTGTCATGGTTTTCATGTTAACTCCTATAATTTATGTTCATCACACAGTAACGTCGCGCAATACCAACTTCGGGGTAGATCAAGCTAGCGAAACGGCCGCCAGCGCACCATGAGCGTGGCACGTAAGTCATGCTGTACATGACATGTGTATCATGACTTTCATGTTACCTCGTGTTATTGATGTTCGTCACACAGTCACGTCGCAAGATACCAATTTTGGTGTATATCAAGCTAGCGAAACGGCCGCCAGCGCCCCATGAGCGTGGCACGTAAGTCATGCTGTATGTACATGACATGCGTGTCATGATTTTCATGTTAACTGGTGTTATTATGTTCGTCACACAGTCACGTCGCGCAGTACCAATTTCGGGGTAGATCAAGATAGCGAAACGGCCGCCAGCGCTCCATGAGCGTGGCACGTAAGTCATGCTGTACATGACATGCGTGTCATGATTTTCATGTTAACTCGTGTTATTTATGTTCGTTACACAGTCACGTCGCAACATACCAATTTTGGTTATATAAAGCTAGCGAAACGGCCGCCAGCGCACCATGAGCGTGGCACGTAAGTCATGCTGTACATGACATGTGTGTCATGATTTTCGTGTTAACTCGTGTTATTTATGTTCGTCACACAGTAACGTCGCAAGATACCAATTTTGGTGTATATCAAGCTAGCGTAACGGCCGCCAGCGCACCACGAGCGTGGCATGTAAATCATGCTGTACATGACATGCGTGTCATGATTTTCGTGTTATGACTTATCATTTATGTTCTTCATACAGTCATGTTACGCCATACCAATTTTGGTGTAAATTCGATTAACCAAGCGACCAGGAGAGCACAAAGTCGTAGGCGGCTAGATAGATAGATAGATAGATAGATAGATAGATAGATAGATAGATAGATAGATAGATAGATAGATAGATAGATAGATAGATAGATAGATAGATAGATAGATAGATAGATAGATAGATAGATAGATAGATAGATAGATAGATAGATAGATAGATAGATAGATAGATAGATAGATAGATAGATAGATAGATAGATAGATAGATAGATAGATAGATAGATAGATAGATAGATAGATACGCTCAAAGTCGCAGAAGTTCGCTAAGAAATGCTTCGCATTTAAAATGAAAAGGACGCACACATTCCCTTTGTGTGTCTATATTTCTCTCAAGTTTTATTAATCTATTCAAGCAACAAATTACACAAACTACACATTTTGTGTCAAATAATTATCGCAGTGTCACGTGCTACTGTTGGCAACGTCAGAGCACAGTCGTCTACGTCGAGGAGCGACGTCACAGCACTACCATCTACGTAGGGCCATTTTCTCATGTACGTCATCCCCTCATTCTCTAAAGCGCGCGCCCGCGAGAGGAAGGGCAAGCAGCGTTCACCTTGAAATTTGACCCATTTCCGCGGCGCGTAGCGTTGCAAATTTTGGCAGACGTGATCGTGAAAGCCCAGTGTATGCATTGCGCTCGTTAGCTCAAAATTGTCAAACCTGGTGAGGGGCCCTTTAAGTTCTATGCGCGAGCAGAAGCTTGCGAAGGCTGCAGACGGACATGGCTCAAGCAGAAATTACAAGCGATGACCGGCTTCGTTGGGCGAAGGAGGATGAACAGGCGTGGGTAGGAAATGGTGGGGGCGGGTGGGTTCTGCGTTGCTCGGGCAGCAACTACAAACGTTGATCAAACGGACGCGATCACGGGCTATTCCGGCTGAGTTCAGTAGACGGCTCATGGCCTTGTACATTTGCGCATGTCATCGCTTGCTTCGCACTGAAGTGAGAGACAGCACTAAAACCGCTTCGCTAGCGGCCGTATTCCCTTAATCTGGCGTTTTGTTGAGTTACGCCAGATCTGTTCCCAATAGAGTTAGCTGCTAGCCTTCGTATAAGATTCAAATTTTATGCACTCGTATTCATTGCTTCGCCCTTGCGACGAAGCTAACTTTTTTATGTTTAAATATTCCGCGGCTCGCCTGTCAAAAGCTGTATATATTGACGTTTCAGTGGGCGTTTTGCAAAGATGGCGCTTTGTACAGGAGTCGGTGTCCTCTGGTTATGACGCCGTTGGGTCATATAATATTACTGCTGTCAATTATAGCACACGGCAAATGGGCAAGCGATAACAGTATTTTCGTCAGAGCTACGGCGCGAGGCATTTTAAGAAAAATGTAACTTCAACCAACGAAGAGCACTGGTCAAACGAGAACTTGGGGTTAATAGCGCTGAAATATGAGTCCGATAGCTCTTCCTTTCAATGGTTCTACGGAATCTGATTAGACATTGGTCGAAAGCGCATTCCAACATGACGTCAATCACTAACTCAATTTGAATGTGAAACTTATTACATTGGTAACTTAGTTACGTCAGGGGCTGGCATAACGTCCTACGTACGCTACCAGGCGTTCTATAGACCATATATGATGAACAATATTTCGTGGGCTCAGAGCGCGGAATCTCTGACGTGTCAGGTTCGTGAATGTAATATTGTCAGGATTCAAAGCCTGGGACGAAGCCTGCCTGTAGCAGTCACACAAAAATTTTCGAATGGGAAGCGCGATGTTCTCAAAAAACATGGCTGATCCATCTGTCATAGGAATCGGTATAACGCGAAAGTGAAACGTGTCTTCACAGACGTAGTTGAGCGTTTGTTGCGCATTCTTTCGCCCCAATGGCGAAGGAATGAATGCTACAGCAACAAATTGTAATGTCACGCGAAGAACGGCAAGCAGCTCGAAACTTGCAACGAGCTGCTCAAGCAGAAAGGACGCAGGGAACGAACATACAGAGGATGAGAGCGAACTGTCACATTTGTAACTTATTTCTGCGTGAGCACCGCGCTCTTTTCGCAAAAGCGGCCGCTGCAGTGAGCCAAGTGACCTTCGTGCTCTCAATGCAACACGTACGAACCACCGCGATCACGCACGAGCGACCAAGCCCTTTAGAGGCGGGCGCTTGTCGCAACGGCGGCGACTTTTAAAGCGCGCTCTTCGAGCCCGTCGCGCCATCTCGCTAGTGATAACGAAAACACGCTATAACACCGATCTCTGAGCACCCCCATCGGCAAATGGTGTATATAAATAGCTCGCTCTTAGCGTTGAGAAGAACATGCCGTCCGTGGCCGAATCGTTCCTGCGCGCTGCGGAGCGAGGGGTCGTAAGTTCGATTCCCGGTAACGGAACTTTTTCTTCAGGTTTTTTTCTTTGCTCACTGTTAGTCTTTATATTTTACACAGTCATATCCGTGACGGAAATACGTCAGTGGAGCCTTGGTAGACCCCGGCATAAAACACTTTCGTGTTAAAAAAAAGTCAAGAAACAAAAGAAGTGCGAGAACTTATCGAAGTGCGGGAACTCTCACTCGCTTTCTCTCTTTCTTTCTCTCTCTATATATGTCTTTCTGTATTTTTCTGTCTTTATCTCCTTTATTTCTCTCTATTTATCTCTTCCTCTTTCTTTCTATCGCTTTCTTTCTCTCTCACTCGCTTTCTCTCTTTCTTTCTCTCTCTGTATGTGTTTTTCTGTTTTTTCCTGTCTTCATTTCCTTTCTTTCTCTCTGTTTTTCTTTCCTCTTTCTTTCTCTCTCTGCCTATGTTTTTCTGTCTTTTTCTGTCTTTGTTTCCTTTCTTTCTGTTATTTCTCTTCCTTTTTCTTTTTTAACGCTTTCTCTAACGCTTTCTAACGCTTTCCCTTTCTCTATTTCTTTCTCTCTCTGCCTATGTTTTTCTATTTTTTTCTGGCTTTAACTCCTTCCTTTGGGTCTATTTTTCTCTTCCTCTTTCTTTATATTGCTTTCTTTCTATCTCGCTCTCTTTCTCTCTCTGTCTATGTTTTTCAGTCTTTATATCCTTTCTTCAGAAGAATTTAAGTTTGGGCAAGTTGGAATTGTCCAACTGTTTGTCCCGGTTTTTGCGCTGCCCGTTTCAAAGATGCATATCCTATTTTATCTCTCTATTTTCCTCTTCCTCCGTTTTATCGCTTTCTTTCTCTCCCCTCTTTCTTTCTCTCTATTCTTTATCGATTTCTTTCTACCTCTCTCTTTCTCTCTCTCTTTTGCACGTGTTTGTTTTTGTTTGACACTCGCACCCGCTGTACACGGCAGTTGGGCTCGCCCAATTCCTGTGAGGCATACCCACCTGAGCAGTTTTGCACGACGGGGCACAGGTTGCCGATTGCTTAAACAGCTTGAGTGCAAAGAGAATGAAGAGAGAGGGGCCGGTTCATGATGATGACAGTTTTTTACGATGGAGCACAAGTTACCGACCACCTAAAGAACTCCGCTGTTAAAAAACGAGCGCTAGGACTATCACAATGCTTTCACCTGCGATATTCGTCTAAATGAGACAAATGTCAGGACTTAGCGGGATATGTAAGGAGCCTTCACGCTCTTTCCGTGGTTTTACAGCGAAAGCTGTTATGAGATCATTTCACCGACCGTTTTTGGCGCCGTAGTTGTCCGCCGCCGCCGCCGTCGCCGCCGGTGTCCGTAACCAGTATCGCTCGAAATAAGAAAAAAAAAACTAATAAGAAAAAAATTCCAGGATAGAACGAGGTTCGAACCTGGGCCCTCTGCGTGGGAGCCCAGTATTCAACCTCTGACTCTGGGCCATGCCGGTGCTTGAAACTACTTTGCGAAAAAGTTCCTATACAGGCTTCATGTCGGGAAGGAACCACATTAGCATATCCAATATAGCGTGGTAGAAGAGTAAAATAAGCACCAAGCGTCGCACAACGCGAATTCTGTAACCAGGCGTCACACAATGCGAATTGCGCAACGAGTAGATTGTTGAATGCGTCCAACCCTTTAAAAGGGCCGTGCCATAATTCTTCGTCGTCATCAGGCACAGCATCAACAAAATGCGCATAATGCCTTACATGTGTTTAGGAGGTACCACGGCTCTCCGTAGAATGACGAAAAATGGCATAATGCCTGCTTTCCTACTTCTCAAAACTTACAATGATTTATAGCGTAGTGGGTTCCTCGCAAGTGCACTTGTATTGGTTGCCAAGGAAGCCCATAAGCGCATGATCCATTTCCTCGGGGTCTCAGTAAAGGTCTTCGCCACCCCCCGTCTCTCTCCCACGTCAGCGTACGTTATACAGCATGACGGGGGAGGGAAATAGCGACCGGGCGTCACCCAATGCAAATTGCACAACTGGTGGGCCGTTTAAATCTTCCAACCCATTACAAAGGACTGAGCCATAATTCTTCATCGTCATCAGTCGTCGCGTCAACAAAGTGCACATAATGCCTTACAGACGTGTAGCTGGTGCCTCGCTTCTCCGCAGAATGACGAATAATGTCTCAGTAGGTGTTTCCCAACTTCACAAAAATTGTGATTTATGGCGTAGTGGGTATCATTCTAGTGTACTTCTATTGTAGCCCCAAGAGAGCTTACAACGGGCTCTAGAAACGCCGCTCTTCCAGCTTTCGCTGTGACTGTGCTGCGATTTTAGCGCAGGCCTGGCGTTTTTTAAGAAAACGAAACGGTGTTCCCGTTGTGTTCAATAGATGCTTAGAGAAGATGAGAATGCTACCGTGTGGATGTTTCACTAAGTGGTCTTGTCCTACACGCGTCAGCGAATTCACAGAAGATTTCCTTTGCTCCCTGTCTCTCATCCCTCTTTTCCCCTCCGCCATTTCTTCAGCGCAGGGTAGGCAACCAGACACCCCTTCCGGCAACTTCCCCACCCTCTGCCATTTTCTTTGCTTCCTTCCTTTATTCCTTGATGTAACAGACAGCACGAGTTGTTAAGGAATAGTAATAACTGTTCTCTGACTCGTCTGTAAACGAAACGTTGTCACCTTTATTTAATTCTATCATTTATACGTCATATAGCGCTTGATATAGAACATTCCTGCGCTTGTCTCACCATTGTCTTAACCCACGAAAAATGCGACGGAGTGTGACGGAGTGTTACGCTCCATAACATTTCAAAGCGAAGGCCTGCTGCGCATTTGGTAATGCAATGACTTATACAGTCGACAACCAGACTTCTTGTAAGACGTAATGAGCCGCAATATCACACATAATGAGCCGCAGTATCACACGTAATGAGCCGCAGTAAATCCCTCTGACATTCTCACTCGATTGCAATGTTGCTGCCCCTGCCACTGTAGCTTTCTGCACCTCACGTCGTGTCGCACCGCTTCCGAGATCGGCCCACCTTTCGCCAAGCGACGATGCCGTGTGATGACGTCATCGTGTCCCACCACATGACGTCATGCTGACGCGACGAATTTCTGCAATCTGGGGCGTAAATATGACACCACACGGTGACGTCGCAGCATGACGTTTTTGGGTAAATAGGCCACGTGGGTTTGTCAACCACTTCATCCGCCTGCTGTGTTTCGGTCAAGGGGCCGCTCAACGAGAGAGTTAACGCTTTCGCCTTAAAATATGAGCAGTACGCGTTCGTAGACATTTTTGCGAAAAAAAAGTACATATTAGACATGGAACAATTGCTTCGCAACACACTGACGCAATCGTTTAAATAAATGACTGTTCATAACCCCGTGTAAGGCTGATTTGTGCGCACACAATGTTTGCCGTCAGTCAAATGACTATTCCTAAATGTATATTTGTGTTCTTTCTCCCCAAGCATACCTGTGTATTTTTTTATTATTTGTCGTTTTTGCATGTTTTATGTACCTAATTGCGATGAGCACTCCCAACTAATGTTTAATTGGTATGTCGAACATTACGATTGTTGTGTATACATGTGCATACTAGAAATAATGCTTTATTATTGCTGTATGCGTTACATTATTTGGGAAATGTACCTTTTTTATTTCATTCCTATTATATGTATCCTGCAAAGTGCTTATGACGGCCTGCGTGCCTCACTGCATTTGGAGCAAAGGCACTTTGTCAGGCTTTTAAGCATTTTGCCTTCGCTTCATTTTCTATACTTGCAAAGAAAGAAAGAAAGAAAGAAAGAAAGAAAGAAAGAAAGAAAGAAAGAAAGAAAGAAAGAAAGAAAGAAAGAAAGAAAGAAAGAAAGAAAGAAAGAAAGAAAGAAAGAAAGAAAGAAAGAAAGAAAGAAAGAACGTTGCTCATTCGAAGCCCTCTCCCGTTTCGAATTATTGTAAAAGTCGCTTTCGAGTTTATAAGCGTCTCAATTTTGTACATCGAAGCTGCCTATGGCTAGGCTCTGGACGATCGTGTCCGCCATGGAGTTTCCTAAATTTAACGAGAGGGGACTCTGGCGCTGCGATCGTTCAGCCACCATGGGAATGATGGGTAGCACACAAATTTGCCTAGTCTTCGTACTTGTGGGCTTCGAACGCACTCGTGGCTTTTTTTATTGCTATGTTTTGGTTTTCTTTCGGATAAAAGAATTTATCGTTGTGAACTTCGTGACCAGATTTGAATCGGTGAGCCTAAAGAAGATAAAGTGGTGAAGTGAAACTGCTGACTTTTGCTGAACTTCGTTTTGCGACAAAACGGATGCAGCCGACGCGGAGCCAAACGGAGCCGAAAGTACGAAGTTTAGACAAATTTGTGTACTACCCATCATTCCCATGCTGGCTGAAGGGCCATGCGTTGCATCTCCCATAGACACTGCCGCCAGAGTTCCCTCTAGTAAGTATTGTACGAAACGCTATGGCGTCCGCGGACGAAAGACGCCCAGAACACCAATCTTCAGCTAACCGATGAACTCGACTAATCCAGGGTTTTCGCGCCTAAAAGAATGGACATGGCGTGGAAGTAAACGTATAGGTGTATGATTTCGCCGACACGGCAGAATGACGGGACCAATTTTGCCTCAAAGGCAAGACCGCTTGCATGAGAAACGAACGTCACGCCATTTTTGCACTTGAGAAACAACAATGTACTCCCGGACTTCATTTTGATACCACCATTGGCCGCCGTTGATGAGATAAAATGCGTCATGCACGAGACCAACACCGGGATCTTTGAGGGTGTACGTTCCTTGATTCGCTCATTATAGTCAATAAGAATATTGTATCAGGTAAGTACAGCAATATTCACAATACCAGACCCACCATAGTCACAGCTTTGCTGGCCTCCATCGTCACAGTAATGGAGGGGCTCTGAATTTTTTTTTCTTTTTATGCGTTGAGCGCAAGTACATGATACTATGTGGGTGTTAACCTTGCGCTTATTTTTCTCATCATCTGTCTTTTCAAATGTTTTAAACTAAAAGTATCTTATTTTAACCGTGTCATACGAAACAAAAAATAATGAAATAAAATATCAACGTTAAAGGCGCGTTCACTCTTGGCCTCCAAGGGGGCGAAATTCGCTCACCGGAAATTAACTCACCGGAAATTCGCTCGCTTCGCCGCCTAAGTGACCGGAAAACCAGGCGGCCAGCCCGACGCGAAAAAATTGGTCCGCGACCGATTTTTCCGTCACGCGAAAGCGGATCGTCTTTCCGCTTCACGGAAAGTCGTACTTTGGCTCTCTACTTTCGCTGCACTAGCTTAAAGGGACATTAAATAGCAAAACGATTTTTCTCATATTAGTAAGGTACTCTTTCAGGATACCAAAAACACCACGCTTGCTCCAAGAAGACGCTTAGTAACAAGAAAACGCGCAAAAACAAAATGGGGATGGTGACGCCACCTTGAAGTTTCCGCACCATTCGCCGTGATGTCACATGTTTTGACGGCGCCTATACTAGGAACTGCGTAGTTCCTAATCGGCGAAAATGAAGTACATTGTCCTCTGAGAGGGCCATAGACTTAACATCTCAATTTTGGGGTAATTTTGTTGCGGCAATGGCGCCAAAATACGAGAAGTACACTTTGAAATTCGTGACGTCACGCGGGGAAATTTTGGCGCGAGATTTAAAAATGAAACTTTAAAGTTGATTTTCTCCTCTATTAATAAACCTATGATGGCGAAATTAACGACATTACAGTTCTCAGAGCACAATTTATCGATCTAAACCGATTTATTGTTTCTCTTTGGTGTCCCTTTAAACCACATTATGTAAACAGCAGCCGGCCGCAAATTCAACATGGCAGCCAAGGCGTCAGCGGTGGCTCGCATCGGCGCAATTGCAAACAACCCGTGCCGCAAGACAAAACTCACAGCCTCGACAAGGACGCGTTCCTCGAGAGCCTGGTTTCTATTAACTTATTTCCTGAGAAGACTGGAATTCGCAGAAGCTGAAGCAGCAGCGGGTCGGCGTGCCCCAATATATCTCGCTTTTGCACAGCCGGGTGAATCCGCCGCCGCCGCTGGCGGCGTGCCCGCTTATGTAGTTTCTGCTGGTGTTATCTCCAGAAACAGCGGTTGGAAAAGGTGAAAGCTATTTCTTTTCCGTGTTTTGCATGCATTGCTCGAATTCGGTAAGAAATTAAATGCTCAGGAAACGGGCAAAGTAGAGTGAATTCTAGAAGTGGCGAAGCCGGCGGCGGCGTCGGCATGCGGGAGGGACAGAACAAATGTGAACATTGCCGACGCGCGCGAACACGGTTTTCCGGCCTCTGTGGTGCTTTCGCTTTCTCCCTGCTTCTGAAGTGTGAATGCGCCGTAACTCAAGCGAAACGTCGTCTCGGTGAGGACCATTTACCATTGCAGCGGGTTGAGGAGGCGGGTTTGCATCCGAGATGAAGTCTGTAAGGCCGGGAAAATATGTAATTTGAAACCGAGCAACTTAATTTCATTTACTGTTCGTAATTTCCTATAACCACTACGAGCGGCTTGCTTATAAAAACTGCACGCGACACCGCACTTATTCTTCAGACTGATCATATTTTTTTGCAAAAAAGAAAACAAAAGAGAACATTGCTTAGACGTCCAAGCGGCGGTGAAATTAATTTCCAGCGCCGCCGTTTTTGAAACCCCAGAATTGATTTGATAAGGGAAAAAAAGGAGCAATAGCTCGAAACGCTCGGTTTTAGTTGATGGAGTTTCGTTTCGCTCCGAAACTACAACTCCCCACGCCGCGGCACTTTTTTTTTAGGCTCCCGTGTGCAATTAGCACAGAACGTCTGAGGAACGGACGATCCAATGAATCGCTCTTCCTATTCCCCGAAGTGGAAGTGACTGCTCTCTTACGTAGAGTTTGAGTGCAATTAGCGCCGCGTTTGCTTTCTTTCCAGTCACAAGACTGTCAGCGGGAGCCTAATTAGGTGAGGCGCACCTACATTCGCTTCTGACTCGCCGACACGCGAAAGAAGGTATGCATTTCTGTCGTATAATGTGAATCAGCGGTAAAATTGATCCCTCTTTTTGATATTGAGCAGTCGACTTCGTATCTAGATCTCCTCCGACCACAGCAAACGTCACGGTCAGCGTTTCAGTTCCTTTGCTTTCTTTGCGGCTGAGGCTATTTTATTGCGTTCCAGTTCGTTGTTTGCACTTCTCGAACTAACGCAAACGACTCTCTTTTAAGTCTCGACTGGCCGCGTAAAGCTGCTGAGAAGAGCGAAATTTTTTTCTAAGCACTCAGTACACATATAACGTACCACCCGTGTTCCTCAGACCTCGTGTTTGTGACCTTGTGGCTATAGGAATTGATGTTGCCTGTTATAGCCAACTGACTTATAGTTTGAAAAAAAAAATGCTGCTGCGGCGGCCGCATTTCGATGGAGGCAAAATGGGGGAAGACGCGTACTTTTAGGTTTACGTGCGTGGTAAGAGAGGTCTGGTGAGTTGACATTAAGTGAAAGAAATGTACCTGGGTAATCGGTGGCCAATTGGAGCAACGCAATGGATACTAAGGAATGGGAAACACAGACCAGAATGGCAGTGAGCTAGACGCATACTGACCAAATTAAGAATTTTCTCGCTTATAAAAAAAGGAATCAGGCAGCACAAGTTATAGTAAATCTGAGACCATTATGTCCACAGAATAGTACCGCGGTGGTCATAAAATACGCTGGCAATAATGATGAATAGGATAATAGCACCTCATATTTGAATGTCTGAAACTCACTGTTCATTTTTGTTTTCATGGATAATTGGCAGCCGTACTTCTAGAGTTCGGTCAAGTTAAGGCTCGGGCTAAAGAGTTCAACTTCCACGGTGTTTGATTACACGGTTTGTTACGCCTAATTTATCATGCAAAGTTGCTTCTGTCCTTTCAGTCGAGCTCGGTTTGTCAAACACAGGACTTTGTTTCACTCGAGGGCGCCCGCATTGACCTTCTCAACCGCTGCAACTGCGAAAGACAGTGTACTGAAGTTAATGCTACGGGCTACGCAGTATCCTTCCCTCTGACTGCCGTTGGGAGGCGGTCTTTAATGCGGAATCATTAATTATCACCACGCCGGCATGAATCTCCCGTGTCTTTCGTTCTTGTTTTTTTTTTCTTTTTTTGCTCCTTGGCGGCGACTGCTGTCAGTACAGCAAGTGCTGCCTGGCGACAGAAGTTGAGCAATTAAGCTTTCTCCGTGCTTGCACTTGCATGTCTATAGCTCTCTAACACAAATCTGCCTTGAAGTCCAAGCCACCCACAGAGATGTACAATTTTCGAGAATTTTGATGGCGTCAAGCAAGCCAAGTAAAGGACAGGTTTATCTCCCGGATATTTTGGGTGAAATAAGAAAAAATCAGTAAACTTTGTTCGTACACGTAAAGAAGTCGTCGACAAATCTGCAATAAGGACATACATAGAAAACAAGTCGCTGGCATAACGATTTTTCATGCTCTTTAAAAGTTACATTCTGGGGTTGGGCGTGACAAAACCACACTATAACGATATATGATAGACACAACATTAGCGGGAACTAACAGACAATCAAGACAAGAAAAGTATAGGCGATGCTGTATGCAGTAGTTGCGATATAAATGAGAAGAAATTAAAGTGGACGAAAAGATCACTTGCCGCCGGCAGGTACCGAACCTGCAACCTTCGAACAACGCGTCCGATGATCTACCGATTTAGCGACAGTGGCGGTCATCCTCCCGTCCACTTCATCGGGTATATCAGTGCATTTAAACCTGGGAGTGTTAATCGGCACCGTTAATGGCGTTGTTCGAAGGTTGCAGGTTCGGTCCCTGCCGGCGGTCTTTTCGTTCACTTTAGTTTCTTCACATTTATATCCCAATTACTACAAATGACATCCCCTACACTTTCCTTGGCTTGATTGTCTGTTAGTTATCATTAATGTTGTCTCTAACAAAGAAAAACGAAGCCTTAGAATTCGCCTTCTTTCTTTCAATGCAACTATCGAGGCAAACGCCGTAGCAGGGTTCGCCTGGATTAATTACGACCAACTGGGTTTGTTTTACCTACACCTAAATCTAAGGACACGGATATTCTTGAATTCTTCCTCCATCGAAATGCAGCCGCGGTCGCTGGAAATTGAACCCGCGTCCTTGAGCTAGCCGCTAAGCTACCGTGACGGATCAACTTTTGCTCCCCCCCCCGTTTTTTTTTTCTCTTCCCTCGAAAATTCTTGGTGAATTTCGGAAGTCTCACATACGGACCATTAAAAGCGAAAATTGAGTAAGTTGGGGCTTTTCTTAGTCTGCGTCCACGTGCACGTGAGAGCTGCGCCAACCATAACATCAATATATCTGCCACTTTGACTGGATGCGGGGTCGAACAACGCATCCGAGATAGGTGATATGTTCTGTGGTTCTCCTCTCTTGTGTTTGAGTCTGCTAGCCTTACGTTCTTTCATGAATAATCCGTGCCACCTTAGCTTTCTGGAATTCCGTGATGGACGAGAAGTTCACAGAATCCCTGCTGCTGCAGTTCGTGTAATGAGCCATCTTAGAAACCTTTATTAAATTTGCATACATTCCTTATACGTCATACGGCACACCACCTCGAATAAGATGTGAATGCGAAGCAGTGAATGCGATAAGTACACGCCGTAATGTTACATGAACGAGGGCTAGCAGCTGACTCTTTTTGCTCCGATCTCACTTAATTCTACAAAACGCTGGTGTATGGTAATACGGCCGCTCCCGGGAGAGAAACGGTTTTAGGGTCAGTTTGTCGTATCACTAGTCCGAGCGCGAAGCAGTGGGATCACAGCGCTCACAGCGCGTAGAAGGTACACGAGCCATTCGCTGGGGGACGTCTGCCGAAATAGCGCGCGTGCCAGCGCTCTCGACCGCGCCCTTATAGTCAAAATTCACAGTTGCTGCTCGAGTTACGCAGTCCCACTCCCCAGACATCCCTTCCTGCTCCTTTGCCGAGCAAATGACAGGCGGGGCGTTTCCTTCTGCTTGAGGAGCAATCGACGGCAGGCCTCGCACGCAGGTTGATGTTATTCCGTGTGACGGAGATGGCCTGGTTGTTTCATCTCTGCTTTAGCCATGTTCCTTGCCAACGCTCGCGAGCTTTTACTCGCGGGTAGAACATACAATACGCGGAGCGATGTTATCGATATAGAGTTTATACGGAACATGACGGCAACGGTGAAAGCCTGTCCTGAGTGTCCATACAATTGCTAACGCAATAAAAAATATGCTAAAAACCGTCGAAGCGGGCTCGCCTTTTTCCTGGAAAGCTGCATCGTCTCCGCTGTAAAGAGTTCGTCCGTTGGAAGAATCGTATAATACGGCGCCTTTTCCATTGCTTTCGTTCTCGCCTTCAATACCCTTCTTACAGGGGACATCTCATCGCCACTTGTTTCTTTATAAAGCACGCGCGCAATGTCAGCACTAAGCGTTGAACCTATCAGGATTTCGCGCTTGTCGGCTACAGTCTGTTATCTCTGCATGCGCGGTCGCAGACACACAAAATGGAGCGAAATCAGTTAATTGCGCACGATAGTCGTGCCAGAGAAGCAAGAGCGGGTGGGCGGCTGCATAGCAAAGCAGTGTGGGAGACAATTCACAGCTGTTATTTCTCGTATATGGACCAGTCGAGAGTATGTACGCTGGTGATGTCACGTGAATCACTGTTCTGGCATCACGAAGTGCACCAAAAGACAAGAAACGCCAAGAAAGAATAACGCGCTCGTTGTTTTTGTTTTTTCTTGTATTTTCAGAGGCTATTTAGGGGCCCTTTATAAAAACAGGGCGTGCAAACATGGACACAGGAGAGTAGTCAAGACACCAGAAACGCCGCTAACAACTGAAAAACCTCACAGTGGCGGAAACGAAGGTAGACACAAATATTTATCTGCGCATTCCCACGTAAGAGGCCATACCTATCAATCAAGTGCGAGTGGTGGTCTACGTGAGAGATAGCTGTTCACTCTCTCGACTTTTCTCTTATGTCCGTGTTTCCACGTCATGCCTTCTTAACATGAATACCTACCAACTAGCTCAGCTATATGCTAAGTTTGCCATTCTCTTTACTTCTGTATTTATTTATCGATTTACTCGACTAAGAAATAAAGAAAAAAGTGTATTAACGCACCGAGATATGTATATTACTTATCTATTGTTTATTTATGCACAGTGTACTAGGTCCAAGACACCAAGAATATGCTATCCAGCGAGTTGGGTCGTCGCCATTTAAGGATGGAGGACGCGGCAGCGTTAAGGTCAGGCAATACTCGTGATATTTCTGGAGAAGAAAAAGATACCAAAACTTCTGGGGAGCTAATCTCGATGCGTTCGTCCAAAGGAGATGTCCACAGTCCATTTCGGCAGAGCACATTCAGTGATTCGAAAAAGCGTTGAGCCGTGATGTCACCTCGCTCTTGACCACGTCGCCGCACCGAACCCGCCAGCACATTCCTAGCGTAAGAGAGTGGACGAAATGCACAGAAACAGGAACTTTTCAAGTCTGAATTTGCATATGAATGTGTTCCAGATGTTTGAGAACGTTGCAGGGAATGCGTATCGACCTTACTGTTAGCTGTGTTAGACAGGCGGCCGCATTAAACCTAAATCGAATTGCTAACACGATCAAAGGACATGTGCACCGAAAATCGGATCTCTGAGGGCTGCGTTAGTTGCATTGAAGCGCATTCCGTCCCTATCATTTTTGTAGAGAGTGTTTGAAAGCTTCGTGATGTCATGATGGCGCTGCAGAACAAGAACCGGAAACAGGGGGCGCGCTGAAATTGACAGTCTGTTTGCATGGACACATCGAGAAGAGCTCCTCCGGCGAACTGCTGTATTTTATTTCCACATTCCTCATTTGGATTATAAGAAAAGACTAATGGCGGCGCGCCGCAATTATTGCGCGGCGGCGGCGGCGGCGTGATCTCTCTTGGGACTTCGGCGGCGGCGCGAGCGGCGTGACCAAAAACAGGCGGCGGCGGCGGCGGCCCTCCCACATATGCCCTCCCTTACCTACCCCTCCGACAGAAGGAGAGAGACCGGGTTAACGCGCTAATACGAAGTTGCACGAAAACGGCTCTACGACTTCCACCCAGCACATCCAATGCCCGAGTCCTCAAACTAGGTGTACATAACACATTTGAGGAACTCGCGGAAGCCACCTTTACGGCACAAAGATCTCGTCTGTCTAATTCAGTGGCTGGGCGCACTCTGTTGTCCCAATTAAACTTAACCCCAATTACACACTCACCCGAGGGGGTCCCTCTTTCTTCTAACCTCCGCTCTCACCTCAACGTGCCCCCAATCCCGAAGAATATGCACCCTGTGCGAGACGAGAAACGCAGAACGGCAAGGGCTCGGGCCCTCGAGAAACAGTATAGCGAGGACCATGACGTGGTCTGCGTGGACGCAGCGGAATACGCGTCAGGATCCCGTATGGCCCTGGCGGTAGCTGACAGTCAGGCAAAGCTTCTAACGTCGTGCTCAGTCATCACCAATTCCTCCACAGAGGCAGAAGAGGCAGCCATCGCGCTTGCATTTGTTTCTACATCTGCCTCCACAATCATAAGCGACTCAAAATCAGCTATCCTGAACTATGCCAATGGCTTCATTTCCCGCACCGCTGCTCGCCTACTACGCTTCTGGCAACCCCAGCGTTCCATAACACTCGTCTGGACGCCAGCACATGCCGGCCTCCCTGGCAACGAGGAGGCTCATTCCCTAGCCCGAGGTCTCACATTCCGGGCAGGAGAAATGGAGCCCCCTCCACCGGTCGAGGAGCGCCTGCTCTCCTTTCGAGATATTCTCTCGTACTATCGGGACCAACGAAGAGTATACACACCCCCAGCCCCATCCCTAACCATAGCACAGGCCGTACATTGGCGACGCCTACAAACTCAAACTGCTCCATACCCCATATTACTAAACGCCCGATACCCAGACCAATTGTTCTCTTCATCCAAACTTTGCGGCAAACCAGGAGATATCCTACACATCCTCCTCACATGCCCCACCTTCCCTCATCCCCCATCACCGGCTGTGGCGGTGTCTTACTGGGAGTCCATCATGACCAGCACTTCTGCTTTCGATCAGCGCCGGATCATCTCCTGCGCCATGAAGAGGATTGCGCTTCAGGGACTTTCCTTCGCTTTGTAAGGGTGCCCCCTCACATTGAGGGAGCACCCACGTGCCATGTAGGGGGCTTGGCCCCCACGTTCACACACTGGCAATAAATGTACCACCACCGCGGCGGCGGCACACACCTCTACTCACGAGGCAGTGCAAAACCGGCTGAGGTGAAGGAAGCTTTCGGAGGCGGGCGGGGGGCGAGTCAAATCATCGAGTGAGAAGAAAAAGGAGAAGATGGTTTTCGCGTTTTCGCCTTCGAGTCGTCTTAGGCAAATCCTAAGAGAGCCTGGGAGTGCTCGTGTTCTTTCTTTTTTTTTGTGCGCGATGCGGTTATGGAGACCGGCGGCGGCGGACAGCTACACCACCAAATCCGCTGTTGGGATCTCACAACAGCATTCGCTGTAAAACGTTTAGCTCCTTTATCTCCTTGACTCCTGTGGGTCGATGAGCGCGCCAATGAGCTGAGTGTTTTTGTTCTCCTCTTGTGCGCTATGGACAGCGCCAGCACGCACAACAGACCAGGGCCCAATGTTTACGGTTTCCGTGCTCCGCCAACAACAACCTGGAATGAACAGGCTACAGCATACATTTGTAGCTGACTGCTTCAGAAGCCTTTGTCATATCTTCTAGGGACATCACTTCTTTGTGGGTCTCTTCCTTGAGCATGGACAGTTTGTCGACTCGTTTCTGGACTTTACAAGTCGATAAACAAGCTTCTCGACTTGGACGGAGGTAAATATCACTCCCTGCCTCCGGCGTGGATACTGAAATTGCGTTGTTCGCATTTCCCCAGAAGGCGAAAGCGAAATGGAATTTTCCGGTGTTTCTGTATATGCTCAGAGTCTTAGAGCCGAAGCAGCCCTTCAAATTTTGCGACAACATAGAAGATACACGCGGTGTAACGCCTTGCGTACGCACCGACACATCTTGGCTTTCTGCTGCAAAGTGCTATACTTTTTCGGAAACTAAAAAACCGATGGATGGATGATGGAACCTTATCGAATACAGTCCTGAGAGACGCGACTAGCGCGCAGTGGGCTTCTCCCCCGTTGGGACGGGCAGGCTTAGCCTAACCGCCGCATCGTGGGCTCTCTGGACGGCCCAAAGCTGATCCCCCTTGTTGGGGCTTCTGATGGCGGAGCGCTCCACTTGGCTGGGTCGGCTTGTTCACTGCCAGTAACGAGGGGGCATCGCCAGAGCATATGTTCTAAGTTAGCTATTTCCCCACAAAGGGGACACGAGCTGCTAGTGTAGGTATCCGGGGAAATTTTGTGAAATAAGGCCAGATTTGGATATGAATCAGTCTGCAGGAGTCTAAACGTCATGGCCTGGGCTCTGTGTAGTTTTCTGTGAGGAGGGGGGTAGACCCTCCTGCCTAGGTAGAAGTGCTGCGTAATTTCATTGTATGTGGTGGGCTGATCTCTATTGTCCAACGTCGTGGGCTGGGGAGAACCTCCGTGGGCGATGACAAATGGTTTTCGAGTGTTGTCTCCAGAAGGAGGTATGTGCTCGTAGGAGGTATGTGGAGGAGATGAGGACACTCCTCTGTTCTACAATAGCTGCCGTTCCTTTTCTGAGTGGATTCCAGAGAAAGAGCAGAATGAAAATTGCGGTTTGCGAGGTCATTGTTATCGAGATTATATGCGTGCACCAACATCAGTATGCACGTTTTCTTCGTCCCGGCCTCTCTGCCCCACTCCTCGGCCTCAGTATTTCTCTAAAGAAGGCGATCTCCTTGAGAGACTTTAGGCCAGTCCATTCCTTCTGCTGACACGTACTTGCATTCGACTTTACAAAGACCAGCTTCGGCGTCTGCAACAGATGACTGCAGTTTATACCGTCATATTATATTGTAGCGAAGCTGTTTCCCTGCACGTTCCCAAAGGGTATTTTGGGCGGCTCGCGTCCGTGCGCAGACACCGTATGTAGACAAAAGTTATGGGCAGCACCACTTTAAGTGAATGCTGGGGAAGTGCGATGCACGCCCTGTGCCCGTGTTCCTCTTTTCGCAGCATTTTTTTTCGCGCCCGCACCTCGGGATCGGCTCGGTACCGGCGTTTCGCTTGTGTTTCTCTGGCTGTCATCTCGGCATCTTCCTGACGTTGTTGCCCTTTGGCTGCTGTGTCCTGTTTTCTCAAAGTAGGTTTGAGCAATCGACGTCGTCATTCGTCCTCTGCTCGCTTAGCCCTGACGGCGGGATCCGCTTCGGCACTGCCGTTATCCGGCGAGCGCGCGCTGTCGTTCTCGGCGAGCCTCTTCAGCGGCGTCCATGGCGGGAAAGACCCTCCGCCAGCCGGCGCCTTCCTACTGGATGGATGGATGGATGGATGGATGCTATGAGCGCACCCTTTATAATATAACGGAGCGGGGACATGTGTGCCACCAGGCTCGACAAACCATGAGGCTGAAGAATACGATGAGGCTGAGGAAGAATGTCACAGATTGCAGTCGCTCACACCAGAGAAACTAGCGGACAGGAATCTCCAGCAGAAATGAATACAGCTTGGTTGATAATCCGTCCCCATAGGAATGTGAAGGCCCCACACATTTCTGTAACGTTAGCACTGAGTATAATCATACAGTGTAAAAGAAAGTCAGGACTTCAGGCTGACGAGATTGTTATTTGTTGTTGTTATTTGTTGTTGTTGTTGTTGTTGCTGTTGCTGTTGTTGTTGTTGTTGTTGTTTGCCTAATGAATTTTGGCTCACACCGTTGTCGGCAGGTCGTCACCGCGCTCGGCACAGCGTTGTCATCGCTTTCCGCATATGGCGCATGCCCACACAGGCAAGGAACAACACCACCTAATATAAAACACACACTCATGCACGTGGCAATATTCAACAGCCCCTTGGACAAAGACAGTCCTCGAAAATATAATTAGCACTGAGAAATAAAAATAAAAACTCACAGTTTCGCCGCAAGGGCGAAGCAATAAATGCGATAGCAATAAATTATGCGTGTTTTTAACCCTTTCTGCCCAGGATCTTTTATTCCAATGTCCAGCGTATCTGAGGGCAAGCCTTAGCGGTGAAATTCAAAGTGAAACTAGGCGAAGGTGTGCATGGTTTAGCGCTGAAAAAACCTCCCCTCCACTTGACCACCTGCACGTCTCCAGCCAATCACCTTCCCTTCCGTTGCTCGCTGCGTTGTCCTCAATTTAAGTTGAACCGTCTTTGTAAGTCTCCGCGTGACCTTAAGGGACAAGAAGCGAGCAGAGTGGGTCAACGAACAAGCGGGTGTTAAGTACATCTTAGTCGAAATGAAGAAGAAAAAATTGGCCGCGTATCTGCGTGCTTCGCTGCAAATGTCGTGTAAAGACGATAGAAGAGGCGCTGTGTGAGATATGGACGCCATCTGGCAATACGTCGGGAACATGAGTGCTGTGTTGCGTGCTGGTAGTTCCCGGCGCAGCAGGCAGGCGAAGACCGGCGGTGACCAACGCGACCGGCGGGGACGCCAGCCCAGCCCGAAAACGCGGTTTGGCGCGAAGCGCTGAAGCAGAGAAACGTCCGCACACTCAACGAGTACTCTCCACACACTCTTTATTTACACGTCGCTGGGTAAAACAGGAACGCCAGAGCGGCGCCCCACAACCGGCAGCCTGAAGGCCGCCACAACGCTGCTTTTTCATTTTTTAAATATTTTTTTTCACCTTCTTGGCCTTCTCAAAACTAAAGTTTTTCAACACCAACCCATGGCATTCGTACAGTGCAATACAGAACCGAAACCGAAACACAACAATGAGCTCGTGCGAAGGGCACGGAGGAAGGCAAATTTCAGCGCAGTTCGCATTTTCAGCTTTGTTGAACCAGCGCTCACTACGACGACGAAGTAAAGAAGGCACAGGACAAGCAGCGCCTGTCCTGTGCCTTCTTTTACTTCGTCGTCGTCTAGTGAGCGCTGTTTCAACAAAGATGAACGCATACCAACTCGCTCAAGCTTCCATTCTTATGCATTTTCAGCGCAGCTTAAGAAACTAGGGTCCTTAAATTACGTATGTATGCATTTTCTATTAAAGGAACACGCCACCTAATACTTACCTAGTGATGTTGCACCTCAGATATGCATGATATTTACTTTTTGATCGACAACGTTCACAAGTATGAACAGCCGTACCAGTTCAAGACGGCTGGCCCTTGGCAAGTGGTTCAACTTTGGCCGAGTGGCTGAATCGAGGGCGTGCGACAAACAGAAAGCTCAGGCAGACAGAAGACAGACCAAAATTTCTGCGTTTAAGTTCCCCAAGAAAGACTATCGTCTTTAAAAATGGGCATGGTCAAGGCATGTAGAGCGTAGGCAGGATAACCGCTCGTCATTAAAAGTAACAGACTGGATTCCAAGAGGAGGCAAACGCGCGAGGGGGAGACAGAAAATTAGGTGGGCAGACGAGATTAAGAAGTTTGCGGGGATAACATGGCAGCAGCTAGCACAGGACTGGGTGTACTGGCAGTACATGGGAGAGGCCTCTGCCCTGCAGTGGGCGTAGTCAGGCTGAAGAAGAAGAAGAAGAAGTAGAAGAAGATTATGATGATGAAGATGATGATGATGATGATAGAAATGAAGAGAAAGACAGAGCGGTTAACCAAGCTGTTGGCGGCCCTACAAACGGTGTGGTGGAAAGGGGGAATAGCAGATAAGGTTGAGAAAAATGAACAATAGTAAAAAAAATTCAGCGTCCGTGTAGCGTGTCACTTTTTTAGTCTTCGTGCCCTAAATTAGCACTGATGATTTTATAGATCATCATTGAGCAGATGTTTAACTTTTGCTTAAGTCTTTTGCAGAAAACGCAACTGGTAACTTGTCTGTCTTCAACAAGGCCGAGCTGGACGCATGCAAAACTCATTCGTGGTGCTAGTGGCAGGGTAAGACCACCTAATATTCTAGGCTTTTACGTGCCAAAGTTACGATTATGAGGCTCGCTGTACTCGAGCGCTCCGATTTATTCTTGATCACCTGCGTTTCTTTAATGTGCAGTCAAGTCTAAGCCCGCGAGCGCTCTTGCAAATCACCTCCAAAGAAATGCGCTGCCACCAGATGACGCTACCCCAATTGATCAATCCATGCGTGCCCCTCACCCTGTAATAATATTGGATATTTCACACAGGCTTTCACACACGCTTTATTGGATATTTCAACGCTTTCACACACCTCGCGGTGTGTGAAAGCGTTGACGAAATTACAGTTCTCTTACTGGAAACGCGCCGAATGGGTTGGTCATAGCAACGGCGCGTTGACGGAACTAATTGCGGCGGCAACGAAATTTTTAGGGGCACAGCACCACAAGGCCGAGGCATGTCCGTCCGTGTGGCGTTGTCCGTGCTTACACACCTACTCGCCCACCCGTCATGATTGACTTCTTGGAGATGCGTGGTTTTAACAATACGTTTAACAATAGACAAATACCGCTCATAATTGTGACAAAACAATATAAAACTCCTGCAAGCACAAACCCTTCATACTAGTCGGCAACATCAACGTACACATTATGGACATTAAGACCTAGCTTTGTTGTCGACTCTCACTGTCTGCTGTAACGTATATAGAAAACCGTTGCTGTAGTCGAAACATATGTGTGTATGTGAATAACAAAAAGGTTTACAATAAACGAACAACAATCATAATTGTGACGAAACAATATAAAGCACCTACAAGCACAAACGCTTTATACTTGTCGGCGCATTCAACGTAGACATTATGGGCCTTAGCACCTAGCTTTGTCGTCGACTCTTTATGTCACTCAGTTTACATTATATGGGGCAACGCTCGGGTAACGTGCGGTTACTCACCCATACGATACCCAGAGCTTCACCCATTCGTCATGATTCACTTCGTGGAGATGTGTGGCTTTTTTTGTTTTTAGCCTGGTGGCACACATGTTACCGCCCCTTTATAACGGGGATGCTCATAGCATCCATCCATCCATCCATCCATCCAAGAGCACTGTGAGAGGAAAATATGAAAGATAAAAGGCGCGTTCATGCAGCCTCCGGTATGTGCTTCGCGGTAGCTCAGTGGGCTAAACGCCCGCCAGCCATCGTCGAAGACCGAGAGGTCATGGGCTCGAACCCTGTCAACGAAACTTTTTCTGGTAGTTGTTTTTCTTTGCCATCTGATGGCGTTCATTTTGCTGATGTATTTCCGTGACGGAAATACGTCATGGAAGTCTTGGTGGACCCCGGCATAAAACACTTTCGTGTTAAAATAAAATATAGCATTCTCGTGCCTCAGGTTTTCAGTGCAGTCAGCGAAGGAATATTCTGCTTTGCAGCTAAGCTTCTTTGGTTTTAGATCGCATATCATTATCCTTTGACACCCCAAGTTATTTTTGAAAAATTATTTCTAAAATGCCCTCTTTTCAGTGGTTAATTGGGTCGGCACATTGAGCAAACACGCGAAACACACTCTGAATGATATATTTCTTTGTGTAACATTCATAAGCATTCCCTTAAGTTTAAAGACAGTTGGCTTCACTACACTGTGATTGTACTGAACACAACCTAATCTGTGGCCTGCGAGCGTTGTGACAAAAATGACTTTCGCCCAGAATAACACTTAAACACACACACACACACACATATGGATATATATATATATATATATATATATATATATATATATATATATATATTATATATATTATATATATATCAAGGAAAGAAGTGTTATTTTAAGGGCTTCGTTTTTTCTTTGTTATACACAATATTAATGAGCACTCACAGACAATAATGCCAAGGAAAGTATAGGGGATGTTTTTTTTAGTAGTAAATGTAAGGTAAATGTGAAGAAAGAAAAGTGGACGAATAGATAACTTGCCGCGGGCAGGAAGCAAGCACAAACCCTTTACACTAGTCGGCGCATATATATATATATATATATTATATATATATATATATATATATATAGATAGGTCACCGCTGTATGAGGGGGCCCCCCTCCGATAAAGCAAGGCTTTAAGCCCTGGTCTGATTTATCGAACATTGTCGCCAGCTGTCTCGGATTTTGTACACGTGGAGCTTTCATCGGTAAGTTAAGTGGACGATCGCTTAGGTCCCCTTCGCGCACCTTGTGGACAATCACGGTTGTCATGTTGAAATTCTTCTGACTGGGTGACTGATGGTGCAAGTGGAATAGCATGCGCTAGTTCCTTTACCAACATAGTCCAGCTGTCAAGCAGACATCTCGTTGTCTGCCCTCTCCTTTAGTATAGCAAGCACAGCAAGTTTACTTAAAAAATTCGGCAGATCCCACGCCTTGTGGGAATCGGTTTCATGCGAAGCAGTATGCCAGTAGTTTTATGCTGCATTTTTTACCTTGAGCCAAGCGTTACGAAGTGTATCGATGTATTTTTGTAAGTTTAGTAGTTGTGTGCACATCGTGGGCTTACCAGGCACGTCGACAACACTGGCGTTTAAAGGGTGACTTATGGTCTGACGTAACGCCAACACTCATGTTAGAGCACAAACGTCAGTATTATCGAAACGAAGTTCACTTTACGGTGCGGTGATGTAAATATCATACGTAGCTTTCGTTAGAGTATTCATCCAGGATCGAGGGACGCTTGAATTTAGCTTGCTGAATCATAGGAATACAAATGGAATGTTTATTAGACTGCTATAAAAGCAGAGCAAACATTAGAACCACAGACGTCAACTAGACATGACGCCTGTATCGTAGATGTACATGTCTAGCATTTAATGTTTTGTTATAAAATTAGATAACCATCACCACAACCACTATTGACGTTGCACCGGCATTACGCCTGCGTAGGGTGCTTTTCCAAAGAAGCTTCTGCACCTGGCGTGGCTCTGTGGTGAAATATCTGACTGCCACGCAGAATGCTTGGGTTCGATTCCTGCTGGGATCCTAAGTTCTTTAATCTTTGCATTCGTAGGGTCAACGCTGCCGATGTCAGTTTTTCTTAACGCTCTCGCGTTTAAATTACCAGTGTCTGTTCTCGCCGTTCCTGGGTACATGTAAACTCTCTATCACCTGCGGCGCATACCGGCATACCGCGGCCCGCGGTATACGGGTATGTGCGACACGTGTCACGAGGAAAGGGTTTGACGAAGTGCGCGACAGGATTTTCGCGCTATTCATGTCATGACCAGGCAGTTATATTCGTCAAATCCTCTTACCCTGGCAGGCCACTTTTTGTGTATGCCAAGTAAAGGAGGCGATCACGAGAGCGCCCAGACGTAGGCGGATAGATCGATCGATAGATAGATAGATAGATAGATAGATGAGAAGATAGAATGATAGATAGATAGATATGATAGATAGTAGATAGATAGATAGATAGATAGATAGATAGATAGATAGATAGATAGATAGATAGATAGATAGATAGATAGATAGATAGATAGATAGATAGATAGATAGATAGAGAAACGCTCAAACTGCGTAGGGTTCGCCAAGAAATGCGTCGCATTTAATAACGTCTTATAATTGCAAACGGGTGGCGGAGGGGTAGATGGGCGAGAGGGGGGGGGGGGGGGGCTTTTCGCTCTTATTAATATGCGTGTGGTATGCAATACATGAGCACATATCGTGCATGCCAGTGAGAAGGTGGTGGGGGGGGGGGGGGTCTTTGGTTTCCACGTGTGTGTAGCGCACACGTGGAAACCAGAGAATATAGATTTGCATGCAGGCCGCAACCTGCATCTTGTTACTGAGATCAACAGCGCGTGTGTGTTTGTGACAGACGGGTGAAAGCGTCGAAAATGGTGGAAGCTGGTCTACATTTGTTGTTCGCACATGAGTACAGTGCCGACCATGTTTTACACATCAAGTGAGAGCAGGCTTGGATAACGGTACTATGAAATTGTATCGCGATACGATACAAGATGCGTGGGCAAGAAGTATTTGAGACACAGATACAAGATACTTCCGGAATTACTGTATCCGATACGATACTTTCCAATAGTATCTTAAGATACCTCGATACATTGGCAAACTTGCTATTATAAATCAATATAATGCAGCAGCAAAGACCTGTGTACAAAAGTGTTTACTTCAAAATTTCTTAACTGCGACCAACTTTGTTTAATTATAATGAAATATATGTTTGCCTCCCGAAAGTTCTTTCTTGCTCAAAGCATACTAGTTTCATTCCTAAACAACATCTTGGGATTTGCTTGACTTGAACTTGAACCTCACTTGATTCGTTTGACTTGAACTGACCCTGGCACATGGTCAGTTCCATATTTCAGGAAGCGCTACAAACATCAATGGTTGGTATATAACCTACCATGTACTTTGAATAAATATGAAAATATCGGCATTTTCAGTACATTTCACCATCTCCCACTAAAGGGAACCATGTGGGGATGCGAAGGAGCGCATGGGTCGACTTAAAGTTCCGTTCATCACGGGCACCTTGCCCGATGTTAACGCGTCCTTGTATGTGGAGCACACCATGAATTCACTGTAGTTGCTGTTGCTGTTGCTCGCCCCGGACTCTTGTTGGAGCACGCCACGCAGGTTCATCGCGCGTCTGCAGAACCTCGTTCCCCGACGCCATCACGTGATTGCTGAGAGAGTAAGGGGGAGAGGCCACATAGCCTTACCCAGCCCCTTACACAGGCTTGAACATGCTAGCGCGTGCCAGCACATGCGGTTTTGTCTGCGTTACGCCAAGCTAGGACAGCCTACGGCAGCCCGGGCCCCTGAAGTGCTCTGCACGTGTCATCATCAAGGCGGTCGAAGAACAAGACGAGGAAAACTTCTCCTTGGCGCTAGCGCGCGCTCAATATGTTACACATGGCTATGGTAGGTTTGAGAAAGCGGACGGTCGCCAATGGAACTACGCACAAAGCCCAGCGCAAAAGCTGCTTCGCATCTAAAAAGAAATTATGGCCGCTTCGCGCTACAGGTTCCAAGCCTGAAGGAAGGGCGCGGCTGGGTGACCCTCCCTGTTTTCTCTCTTTATCTTTTGCTTCTCTTTCTGTCTGTTTCTTGTATCTCTTTTTTGTATCTGTTTCTTTCTATTTCTTTCTCTCTCTCTCTTTATTTCTCTCTTTTCGTCTCGCTCTCTCTTTTTTCAATCTCTTTTTCCTTTGTGTCTCTGTGTCTTTCTCAATATTTCCATCTTTTTATTTCGTTACTCTCTTTATTTATCTCTATTTCTTTCTTTCTCTTGCTCTCTCTCTCTCTCTCCTCACGTGTTTCACGGCTCCACTTTGCCGAGCAGAGTTTTCGTTTAGCGCTCGCACCTGCTGTACTCGGTAGTGGGGCTTGCCCAATTGCTGTGGCGCATGCACACCTGTGGAGTTTTTGACGACGGAGCAAGCGCATTGTGGAAAACCACTTACTAACAGCTCTACTCTTAATGAGTGGTTTTGCACAATGCGTTTGATCAAGAATGTCCCTTAAGTGGCTGTAGAAGCGCTTTCCGAAAATTCTGCGCGTCAAAAGCGTTGATGTTTTTACATTTCACTTTTCTTTCGAGTGTCCTCGTCATTGAGCCTATACCTTCCGCGAGCTTCACGAAACTCTTCGAAGAATGGAAAATTCTTGATGGAGTCGGCAATCATTCGCCCTACATTGATTCTGTGTCGTTTGGCTCGGAAGATGCGGAAAGCGAGATAAAACCCGTTCGTCCCTCGTAACTAGATTTAACCGAATTTCTCCTGTGCGTTTTCAATGTTAACTAAAAGCCAATTCTCTGTCTCTCATCTAATTTGCGTTAGTAGAAGTAGAAGTGTAATCTCAGTCTCTAATTCCCATTAGGTGAGATATTTCTCCCGTTCAATAAAAATTTGTTGCTATTGAAAAAACCAACGAAAGACGCCAGATAAAAGCAGAACGAACGAACGCAGATGTTTTTTTAAAGTGTAGTAAGTAGTGTTTTGTTCAACGGGCGAGGTCACCCCCGCTGTTTCTTTCTTTATATATGCTTTCAACTTTCGTCTTAAACATGATAAGAAATTATGAAAAGGTATTTGGTTTGGGGCTAAATGGAACCATATGCGAAGCCGGAGTTATCGCGTTCCGTTGGCTTTCGTTGGGGCCGACTACGCGCGTCCTGCCCGTTCGCACAGGGCGAGCGGGGAATGCGGTCGCTCCGTCGCGGGAGCGGATATTAGTATGAAGGGACCACGTAAACCAAACAACAATAAAAAGTTTGATGTTTAATATATACACATGTTTCAAAATAAAACACAAGTAAGAATAAAAAATTTTTTTTTTAATTATCAGAAGCCCTATTTACGCATACGATCCCTGTCGTGTAAAGAATAGCTTTAAGGGCAGGGTCTAATGCATACAGAGTCGTCACAGATTACCGCGGACAGATTTAATTTAATTAATCGTTGGGGCTTAACTGCCCAAGACCACGATATGATTATGACGGACGCCGTATAGTGGAGGGCTCCGGAAATTTCCACCACCTGGTGTTCTCTAACATGCACCTAAATGTAAGTACACGGGCCTCAAGCATTTTAGCCTCAGTCGAAAATGCGACCGCCGCGGTGGGGATTCGATACCGCGACCTTCGTGTCAGCAGTCGAGCACCATAACCACTAGACCACCGTTAGGGGCGTAGCCAATTTTTTTCGGAGGGGGGGGGGGGGGGAGGGGTTCAACCATATTTTATGTATGTTCGTGCGTGCGTTTGTATGTGTGCGTGTATATATACGCAAACAAAAGTGAAAAATTTCGGGGGGGGTTTGAATCCCCCCCCTTGGCTACACCCCTGACCACCGTGGCGGGTGCCACGGACAGGGTCCGTGCGCGCGGTTTTGACGCACTTACACATAACATGACTATGAGGCAAGTTCCTTGTTCCTTAACAACACAATATCATGAAAACAAACGTTATTGTCATTTACAAACGGCTCACTAAACTTGTGTCCAGTAAACAATCATGAAGAGCGCTCCTAACGAGTCCTTCGTGGTCAGGGTGTGGCCACGGTGTGTGCAGCTGCATGCCCGATACGATAAGCTTATTCCGAAAGTATTCCCGCATTTCTATACTGAGCACTTGTTTCTGGAGTTATAGATAGATGATGGCCATAGTTGTAGATAGATGTAATGCCACACGCGTGGTATTACAGTTATAAGTTTCATTTGGTTACGCTTCATTCTTAAGTGGCATCCTATTCCGTCCGTTCCTCCAGTGGACGCCCACGTGAATAAATAAACGTCCCCATAACCAGCACGGATGCAGCGGGAATACCGTCTCCTACCATTTCCACTGTCGCCATCGGAAGCGAGAGCTGCGAAATAGCCTTCTCGAACACTCTCTTTCTCGCTCTCCTTGCAAGTGGCCTTCTGGCGCGCCTGATAAAGGCTTAGCATGCAATAAATCCGGCAATCATATACGCGAAATCGCGAGAAAACTGTTCGTTCAGTGAGACGCGGCTTCCAGGAAGCGAATGGTGCGTGGGCTTCTTCCAGTTTCTCTTTATAGCCTACAGGAACTCTATCCAATGAACGTTTCCATGGACACCGAAAGGACATATAGGTGCGCCCGTGCTTGAAGTGTTTCTATTTGCAGGGCTGTCGTTTCAATATACGGCTCCAGTGCACAATAAATCTGCATTCGTGCTAAACATGACATCAACCCGTGTACAGGTGCTCGGTTCCTCACGTTTCCGTTATCTACTCTCGAGCAAGTTCTCAAAGCAGTAAGCCCTAATTCACTCGTCACCGTTCTATTTTGTACAAAATCATTCAAGTAAATGGTAGGTACACGTGTGAAAGCAACCGCGTTGGCCAATGAGCGCGGGACAGCGGTACTGCCGCAATCAAAAGAAACTAGAACAGCGTAAAGCTTGGCTTTCGGCACAGTCAGCGCAGCATGGCATCGGTTCGCTAGTCTGAGCACACGTGTCTAACTCCAATATGCTTTGGCTGCCACTAGGCGGATCTGTGCTTTCGGTCGGCGTAGAGTTACTGTATATGCTACCTTTAGGCAGCAGAGTTGCGCATCTGTTTTCCGAACGCCGCTAGCAACCATGCATTGCGGAGAAGCTGACGCTCGGGCCAATTTTTGTATTTCTCGACGCCGCCGCTGCAGCTCACTCAATTAACACTAGTCATCGACAGCCAATGTTTATCGCCGGCCTTCGACACGCCAGACATGTTTATCGGCGACGCGGTAGGCATGTCGCCTGCAAAAATGGAGTGCGACTTCACCGCATAGCTGTGGTTGCTAGCTGGACCTATGCGCTACTCTCCTACCTAAGGTAGCATATACAGTGACTCTAGGTCGGCGCTAGCGCTGCGCTAGAATGTTTGCTCCGCACAGCGCACCACGTCTGTTTTTTTCCGAGTGTCAGACATGACCGGCCGATAATAACGTTTTATTGCCGCTATGTCCGGCCAGTAAAATACGGAACGCTTTCATGCTGTCGCGATGATTGTGTAGTTAACAGAACTGAAGCGCGAATGTCTTGACGACCATAGCAAATTTATTCGTCCAAGAAAGGTAACGCTAAAAAAATTGCAGTGGCTTAGCTCGGCTATGCCAAGATATGTGCAGCGTAAGCAAAGGTTCAGCTGATTATTCTTAGCTTTCCAGATTGTCTAGGATGAGCTTGATTGGCATGCTTACTGCTGCTCCAATGACACACACACGGTATACGTATTATGTATTTATACGTATACGTATTTATTTTTGATCAACGTCAGGTTGCTTCTTTATTGCCACAAAGACGGCTCGGTGGTCAGTGAAGTAACACGCTGCCGTCGCTCAGCATCCTGGCGACGCCGCTTTGCTAGACGTTCCTCCCTTTCCTCCAGTGTCTCCGCAGCACGTTTAGCCTTCTTCTGGTCATTCTTCGTACGCTGAACCGCTAATTGCCAGGCAACTACTTCGGGATCCGATGAGATAAGCTTCTCGGCTCTTCTGCGCCGTCGAGCAGCATTTGCGCTCTCCTTCTCCATGACGTTACCCACCTGCAAACGCCAGTCAGAGGCGCCATCAAGCGGCCCCAGCGCAGTGTCAGACGGCGACTGCACAGCGAAGGCGAATAGCTGCGCGCGCGCTGGCGCCACTGTGTCTACGACGTCACTGCTCTCGAATGCGGCGCAGATCAGCAGCGGCGAGCCTTGTGCGGCGGTGTCGGAGAGCGCGTGAGATGCCAGCTCCGGTGACCCAGCTGTGTGACATCACTAATCCTCGCGCATGCGCAGCACGGCGGCTCATGACGCTCCACGCGAAATCGGCTCCGGCTAGGCAAGTGTAGCTAACACTACAAAAAAGATAACCGTAAGAAAGATAATAGCCAAGGCATATCGCAGTCGACACGTATCTTCGGACTAGCGGACGGGCGCTAGTCTACTCTGATTTTACCGAAAGCCATTCTTTTCGCTGTTCGCGTTTCTTCCCATCGCAGCAGTACGTTCCTGTGGAATATGAATATTGTCGCAACGCGGAAAGAACAGACCACAGGACCACGGTGCGACAAGGAAAACAGGGTCTGTATTGACAGATCAAAAGAGCAGACGCTTCAACGTCGTCTTCCTCAGAGGGTGACAGTGGTTGCTGCTCGTGCTCCTCACTTCGTTGTCCTCTGTCAATCTGCCGGCTTTTAGTCGTGACATCAGCCTCCCTTCCAAGAAAGCATCGTCCCGATGCTTCATAACCACAGGGCTTTGTCCTCACTGGCAGCGTAGGATTTCATTCGGACAAATAGGGCTTCATCCGAACCACGTGCACGACTTCTGGTGCATGCCTTTGACGCCTTGAGCCATGAGCACTATCGGGAACAACCTCATAGTTGACGTCAGTGAGACGTCGGAGAACTTTATACGGCCCGAAGTACCGTCTTAACAGCTTTTCTGATAGGCCACGACGTCGAATTCGAGTCCAGACCCAAGCTTTCTCTCCCGGCATGTATGCGACTGGTCGGTGACGAAGATTATATCGCCCTGAATCGTATACCTGCTGGCGACGAATGCGTATGCGCGCAAGTTGTCGCGCTTCTTCAGCAAGCTGGGCGATGTAATCAGCATCCGTTTCGGCTTCTTTGCACTCATGTGGCAGCATAGCATCTAGCATAGTGTGTCACTTCACGACCATGGGGAAGGCGGAACGGTGTAATTCGTGTTGTTTCTTGGTGAGCCGTGTTATATGCGAACGTGACATACGGCAAGATCTCGTCCCAATCTCCACATCGACATACATGCAAAGCATATCCGCAAGTGTCTTGTTGAGGCGCTCCGCCAGACCATTCGTTTGCGGATGATACGCCGTTGTTCGCCGGTGAGATGTGACACTAAGTGTTAAACTGTCTCTAATAGCTCGGCTGTGAATGCAGTTCCCCTGTCCGTTATTACCACTGATGGAGCGCCATGCCTCAGAACCACATTCTCTACAAAAAATCGAGCTGCTTCACTTGCAGTGCCCCTCTCCAGAGCCTTGGTTTCGGCGTAGCGAGTAAGGTAGTCTGTGGCTACTATAATCCATCTACGACCCGCCGACGAGGTTGGAAATGCGCCTAGGAGATCCATTCCGACTTGAGAAAATGGAGTACCAGGGACGTCAATAGGATGGAGCAGGCCTGCTGGTTTGACGGGCGGTACTTTCCTGCGTTGGCAATCAAGGCATGCCCGAACGTACTGTTGAACGGTCGCCGTCAGTCTCGGCCAGTAGTACTTCTGCCTCACTCTGCACAGCGTTCGTATGTAACCCAAGTGGCCGGATGTTGGTTCATCGTGGCATGCCTGTAATACTTCGCTCCTTAGAGATGTTGGAACGACGAGTAAGTAGTCGTTTCCGTTCGGCGTAAAGTGCACTTTATACAGGACGTCGTTGCGCAAGCAAAATGATGATAGTCCTCTCGCAAACAGTTTCGGCACAGCTGAAGTGCGACCCTCCAAAAACCGAATTATGGGATCCAGTTCCGGATCGTCTCGCGCAGAGCTCTGTGCTACTGTAGTCGTGTTTACAACTCCGACAAAGGCTGCGTTGTCATCTTCTGCATTCGCAGGTTCGTATGGAGCACGAGAAAGGCAATCGGCATCTGAATGTCGCTTCCCCGATCTGTAGACAATAGCCATGTCGAATTCTTGAAGCTTAAGGCTCCAGCGCGCTAATCGTCCTGATGGGTCTTTTAAATTCGTCAGCCAACAAAGGGAGTGATGGTCACTGATAACATTAAAAGGACGGCCGTACAAATATGGGCGGAACTTTATAACCACCCACACCACCGCAAGACTCTTTTTCTGTGGTGGGATAATTCTCTTCCGTGCGGAAAGGGTTCTGCTCGTGTAAGCGATTACTCGTTCCGCGCCATCTTGCTGCTGCACGAGTACCGCTCCTAAGCCGACATTGCTGGCGTCGGTGTGAACTATTGTCGGGGAGTCTTCGTCAAAGTGTCCGAGGACCGGTGGCTTTTGGAGGCGTTGCCGCAGCTCGCTGAACGCTTCTTGCTGCTCGTCATCCCATACGAATGCGACGTCTTCTCTGGTGAGGCGTGTTAGTGGCGAGGCAATGCGTGAGAAGTTCTCATTGAAGCGTCGACAGTAGGCGCACAGTCCTAAATATCGTCCGACTGCCTTTTTGTCAGTTGGTGCTAGAAAATTTGCAACGGCAGCTATATTTTCGGGGTCAGGCAGCACACCTTCACTGCTGACAAGATGGCCCAGGAACAGAAGCTCTTCGAAGCCAACGTGGCATTTTTCCGGCTTAAGCGTTAGTCCAGCAGAACGTATAGCTTGAAATACTGCGTGCAGTCGCTTCATGTGTTCTTCAAACGTCGCAGAGAATACAATGACGTTGTCCAAATACACTAAGCACGTCTGCCACTTGAGGCCTGATAGCACGGTGTCCATTAGACGCTGAAATGTTGCCGGTGCTGAGCACAAGCCGAATGGAAGTACTTTGAATTCATAAAGACCATCAGGTGTCACGAATGCTGTTTTGTTTTCGGTCCCCTTCGTCGACTTCTATCTGCCAATATCCGCTACGTAACTCCATCGACGAAAAATAACGTGCATGCCGTAGTCGATCGAGTGAATCGTCAATACGTGGTAGCGGGTAAACGTCTTTTTTGTGACCTGATCGAGCTTTCGGTAATCCAGGCAGAATCGTAAGGTGGCAGTCTTTTTTCTTCACTAATACTACCGGAGATGCCCAAGGGCTCTTCGACGGTTGAATAACATCATCTTGAAGCATCTGTCGCACCTGACTTTCAATGGCTTCTCGTTCTCGCGGAGCTACCCGGTACGGGTTTTGCCGTATCGGTCTGGTCGCGTATAATTCGATGTTTCGTCAACGGCGTTTGATGAACTCTGGAAGTCGAAGAGAAACAGTCCTGAAACTGGTTAATTAGATCGATCAAGGAGGCTTTGCTTCTGCGCAGGCAGCAAACTTAGGTCCACATCAGCGGATAGAGGTCCGGGTGGCGGGTCCGTTGAATCATCTTGCTGAACAGTCAAGCAGTCTGTCACCTCAGCGAGCTCTTCCACATACGCGACTGCCATAACTCTCGTAAGATGTCGGCGCTCGGAGCTGAAGTTCGTGACAAGGACTTGCGTGTGTCCGCAGTTTATGGTTACGACGCCTCTTGCATTAGACAATCCATGACTGAAAAGCAGCGTCGGAATTTCCTCGGCAATGTTGGCAGAGTTGTTTGGCATGTCACATCAGGGGTGTAGCCAGAAATTTTTTTCGGGGGGGGTTCAACCATACTTTATGTATGTTCGTGCGTGCGTTTGTATGTGTGCGTGCCTATATACGCAAGCAAAACTGAAAAATTTCGGGGGGGGGTGAAACCCCCCCAACCCCCCCCCCACCCCCCCCCCCCCCTTGGCTACGCCCCAGTGTCACATGTCACAGCCACGAGTGCGCTTGACCGCGGTGTGGTGGTGACGTCATCGTCGAAGACACGCAGAGGTTTACGTCGTTGATCTGTACAGGGTGAATCCGAGATCTGACCAGGGGCCATCCAAAACGTAACCGATCTGTCAGGAATGTTTATAACGGCGCCGTATTCAGGCAGGAAATTCATTCCCAAGATCAGATCTTGATTCCCAAGATCAGAGCAGGATTCCGGTAAAATGGCAAAAGTAGCGACAAATTCCGAACTGCCGATAATAATTCGAGCGGCACATTTGCCTGTTGGCGTCACCAATTGACCACCCGCGGTTCTAATGTTGGGGCACATCCATAAAGCTTTTACTTTCTTTAGACAGTCGGCGAGTTTCCGGCTAATAATAGAGAAGTCGGCACCAGTATCTACCGGCGCTGTTACTTGGCGTCCGTCTATGCGAACGTCTAAGTTGGCGCTTACGATTTCCTTTGCTGTCGGCAACGTCGTATCATCCGTCGTATCGCCCGTCGTATAATCCGTCGTATTGTGTCGTACTGAAGACGTTGGGGGTGTTGTAGCATCTCGACGGGCGGCAACCTTCCCCGCAAAGGTCGCTGCTGTTAGTTTCCCCGATTTCCCCGACGAGGGCTAGACGATCTGCCCCGGACCGCGTCGGCGTAACTGCGGTGGTGTGGTGAGTTTGTTGCAGGAGACGGAGATCGGGATCGACGATACGGCGTATCGAGTGGCTGTGCTTGCGGGCATGCATTGCTGTCACGTCGGTTATCAAAACGAGTACGAGCGAAGGTCGGTGCGAAGGTCTCATATCTATGATCACGATACGGGCAAATGCGGTAAACATGGCCAGCTTCTCCGCAATGGAAGCAAAGTGGACGCCGGTCGATGGTGCGCCACAAGTCCTTCTTACGAACGAATGGTCGACTGGTGGGCACCCTTGGCAACCAAGTTGAAGATGTCGGTGAAGGGTAGAGCGGCGATGCTTCGGTAGGCACATTAGGCTGTGGAGTTGGCGGCGGCGGATTGTACGCTGGGGTCAATGACTCGTTGTAAGGCCCAGTGGTAGTTGTAAGGCAGTGATGACGAGTCGTGTTTCACTGGAGTAGGACGACGGACGGCAGATGCGTAGTTTACAGACCGCTGGTGTGATGGGGATTCGGGCAACGACAATGCCTGGCGGATTTCTTGCCGCACAACTTCTGCGACAGAAGCCAGTGCGGGTTCTTGCGGAGTCACAAGGAGGTTGCGGATCTCCTCACGAACGACCTCGCGAATGAGCTCACACAGACAACACTCGCTGCCGGCAGTCAGAGCAGAGACGTTTATCGATGCGCTGTTTGGTCGGTCGTGGTAGCGGCACCTTTGCTGGAGCGCTCGCTCGACGGTTGTAGCCTCCTTGATGAATTCCGCTACGGTTGTTGGCGGGTTGCGAAGGAGACCGGCAAAAAGCTGTTTGACGCCTCTCATCAAATAGCGAAGTTTCTTAGCTTCATGCATCTCGGGGTCAGCCTCGGCGAAAACAGGCGGGTCATATCCTCCGCAAACATGGCGACACTCTCATTTGGCCTTTGTATGCGCGACTCGATGAGTTGATGAGCGGAATCGCGACGGTCGCTGTTTGCCAAGGTTCCGAGATGTTGCTGCCGAAATGCATCCCAGGAAGACAATGGGGCTTCCCGGTTCTCGTACCACGTACGAGCGCTGTCTGCCAGGGCAAAGTAGACGCGTGACAGCTTCTGCTCTACGTTCCAATGATTCGCCTTGGCGACTCCTCATACTGCTCGAGCCAATCCTCGACGTCCTCATAAGCGTCACCGTGAAGGTCTCAGGAATCCGAGGCTGCTCAACAGTCACCTGTGAAGCGCCGGCGGTTGCCATTTCTCCAGACGGAGTCCTTGGCTGGGGAAGTTCCAGGGGGATTACCGCGGGATTTAGGCCTCGCAGTCGGCGACTGTAGTGGTGGACAGGGGTGTCCACTGCAGGAACGGTTTGCGGGACTGGACTGACAGTGCCGCTCCGGGGAGGAGTGTTGAGCATCAGGCGTTGGAGTCCAGCACCTCCACCAGTGTCGCAACGCGGAAAGAACAGGACACAGGACTACGGTGCGACAAGGAAAACAGGGTCCGTATTGTTGTTGTTGTTGTTCCTCATACACTTGGCGCAACCCACTTAGGGGGATAGGCCATGAATCGGAAGGTGCCTTTCTCAAAGAATGGATTCACTTTTTGAAGGAAACGGTTTCAAAAATTAATATTTTATGCGTTATACATAACCAGTACAACTTCATAAAGCTTAAAGGGGAAAAACGAAACGGAAGAAAAACGGCCAAAAATACCTATATATACAAATGTGATTAGAGAGAAAGAAACGCTCTAAAAATAAACTGAGCTATGTTACACTTAACATGCAAATCTTTAGTCTCTCGTAGGAAATTGCATACAGCGTCGAAAACACTCCTGTGGCTAAAACCAAGTACGGTAGCACCAAATGAAAGAACCACCGGAAGTGACAAATTTAATCCCATCTTTCGAAGGAGATCTTCTAGTAGTCTTTTCCTTTGGATTTTAAACCTGCGGCACGTAAAAAGAAGTGATCCAGAGATTCACTCTCCATGCAGTGAAGGCATAAAGGTGACTGAGCCAGACCAGACCTGTGAAGGTAAAAGTTCAGGGGGGGACTCGACATCGTAACCTTGTAACTGAGATTTCTTCCTTTCTAGAGGAACACCATCTGCTCTTATTGACAGATCAAAAGAGCAGACGCTTCAACGTCGTCTTCCTCAGAGGGCGACAGTGGTTGCTGCTCGTGCTCCTCACTTCGTTGTCCTCTGTCAATCTGCCGGCTTTTAGTCGTGACAATTTAGCTTTCTTACGCAAAGACTGGAAGATCTTTTTGGTTTTTATCATTCACAGAGACTTCTACGAAAATGCTCAAGTATAAGCTACATTACAAAGCGCAACGCAGCATTTTTCTCGGCTATTGAGTTTAGCACGCGGGAGAACTTGGGGTATGGCACCACATGCAAAGATGCAATCTCATAATACGCTCTTGTTTGGCTTTTCGAGGTAAAGCTTACACCTACTGGCAAGCAGTTGAAAGACTATACATCGCATGCTGTGGGATTCTGAAACTCGAAGTAGGCGGGTTTCTATCGATTTGCCAAGCTGCGCATCAACAGAGGCAACAAGTGCAATCGACCGTGGCCTCCTCATACAAGTACCCATCGCGATGCAAGTGCTGGGAGTGGACGCTAGGCCCCTTGCCCGTGTTCATAATCACCCTCTTGCTTCACTACCTTCAAAAAGACCGCAGATGCCGTTATGTGATAAAATCTGTGGTCGCCCCACTAGTCTTAAATCAAGCTTTACTCAGGCATCTAAGCCATCGACTCCTTCCCTGTATCCTAACCTATATTGGCGGTGTGTTGTGGTGCTTGGCTGCTGACCTGAATGTCGCTGATTCGCTCCTGGCCGTGGCGGTCGCATCCAGATGGAGGTAAAATACTGGAGGCCCGTGTCTTGTGCGATGTCAGGGCATGTTAAAAATCACCACATGGCCGAAATTTTCGGAGTCCTCCACTACGGCGTTCCTTACAGTCATATCGTTGTCTTGGCAGATAGAACCCCAGCAATTATTATTATTTATATAATCTGGTGTAGTCGGCTGCTTTAATTGTTTTCCTACGAGAATTATCACATTTGGTTTAAGCGCGTGCCACCCGACCATATTTAAGGCCGCGGAACTTGCAGCTCCTCGCGTTTCGTCTCGTCCCGTTCACCCATATATGCCCAAACTCAGGAAAAATGACAAAACAAATATTTTCTTTCACAAAAAGTGTGCTTCTACTTTGAAAAAGAAAGCACAATTATTTATTTACTGCCAGGTAAACGCAACAATTTTTCGAGTCGTCCTATACATATAGCACACGGGGCAATTAGGGGTGCTATGTGCGGGTGTGCTAATCCTTGAAACATTTCAGGTGCACACTGACATTGCAATTCTTCCTCTCTATCACATCTCTCGCGCAAAGCACGCGTTTGCCCGGAGAAAGCGGTCGGCACGTGGCAGCATGAAAAGCAAGTAATGTCTAGGCTTGCACACGTTGAGAATGAGGCCTGCTTGATGTGCTGTAGGTGGCGTTAGTCATCAGCTAAAGAAATAGCGATGTTAGAGTGCATCAAAGAAGCGTTCTATATGTAGGACACTGGGCATATATGGGTTAACCTAGAAAGACCTAAACGCAGCCAGCATTGACCGAATAAAAAGCAACGCCGCAGAATCTTCTGTAAGCACTGCGGCACCGACTACGCATGCACAGGTGTTCATAATCTTTGTTACAACCCGTGAAGTGGATGCAGTCACCGGGCAGATCCCAAAGACTAACATATCGGTCACTCTAAACACCCCACGAAAACAAGGACAATTTAAGTGTCCGTGTTTACTACTGTCTTAGATACTCTCTGTGTGTCTTGTATCTGTACCTAGACACCTTCGGAAGATGGACTGCCTGTATTTCTGATACATTGTACGAAATGTGGCCCAGTGTTAAGTATATAGTGGGAGTTGAGTTGAATAAACTTTATTTGCCCAACGGTTGATATTGTGCCCGGGGCTAGGCTGCCAGGGATATAGTGGGATTTACCCAACATCTGTAGCGCATATCCGTTTACGATGGCGATAGTTTTTTGCCACGGGGTGAACAAGGAACGATCTGCTAAACAGCTTAGCTGTTAGAATTCTCACTTTTGATATCAACCTTTAGTGCTTGATGTAGTTGGCTTCCTCTCGATCGTGGCTATCCAATGCGCTTCTTATCTGACTGACTCCCGACACCCACACCAGAGAATGAGTACGATGCCAAGTACGAGTAATCTTCAATATCTCCCACACAGTTCTTGAATATACATTTTGAAGCTTCTATGCCGTACTGGTGAGACCTGCTGATGATAGTGGACAGTTTTATCATTTTCGATAGGTAGAGCATTATCAAGTGTTCCATCTTTGACTGTGGGCTCACCTACATCATTTCAGCTTTAAAGTAATGAGCGCAGACCTGCATGTCTGTCAGGCCGCGCCTGATCCTGGGCACACCACGTCAGACCCCGCAACCGCTGCAAGCTGTCGCCCCGTATTGGCCGCGAGATCGAGCGGAGTCGCCGCCTGGCGGCTTCTGGCTGAACCACGCCTAGTGTGGATTGCTCCATGCGTCGTCTGCCAGCGACGTTGTGTTTGCATGTGCGCGTATGTCACGCAGGGCGGTTTGTTCCGTTGCGTTAGTGCAACTTTAACCGCTCGTACGTATGCCTAACACGATGTAAAGAAGCATTTGGCCTTGATCGGCTGTATATGTACTGTAATAAGATCAGTGAGTGCACTTGTCAAGAATGCTGCGTGTGGTCGTCGTACCCTCCGTTCACGAGTCATATCAGTGTAGGTGCTTCTCTGTGGTCCAAGCGCATTGCAAAGTGCACTTGGTGTTGTCTTAAAGATTAGAAGTATTAAATCTCATGTGAATATAGCCTTTTAGCGGCTTGGTGGTATAAAAAAAGGCTCTCATGCACTTGCGCGTTGTGGTTAGGTGTATAACTTCGGGACTGTCGTTTATAGGTTACGCGACGAGCTTAAGTTAGTGAGAGCAGAATTTTGGGCTAGCTTTAGTTGTGTACGGACCTGGTCCCACTACAGAGAAATATTTCTGTCAAGTCACGTCTGACACTTCGGTACTTAAATTGTCCTCTAAAAAGAACAGAAAAAGGAATGACACGGAAATCGCAAAACTGAGTTGCCTTGCGCAGTTATAACTTGTGGCGAAATGCATACAAAGACACCCGTTTACTTAGATTAAGGTACACGTTAAAGAGCCCTGATGGTCAAAATTAATCCATACGGCGTAGTTTACATTTATGTCGTAGTAATTTCACGCGAAGCCACATCTCTTTTTCTTTACATCACATGAACGTTTGTGTTGAGTTGTTATAGTAGATTGATATAAGGCAGCGGACATTATTCGCATGAAAAAATGTATTTTGGTCCCGTGAAATAACCGGGCCTTTGTTCCATTACTGTCGTGCAAGTAATCAATCGAAGAAAGTTCCGTGCTGTACAGTTAGCTTTGTATACTGTTATTGGAATAAAAACAAGCGTGTGCGTGTTAAACGTCTCCGTAGCCCTAAAGCGCTGTCAGCCACGTACATTTCCTCAGTAAACCTATAAACTGTCCTACATTTCATGGAGAACTGAATAAGATATGCGGATGAATATTCGAGCATGCAGTGCACATAGTGCTATTTGAACTCATCGTGCAGGAATACGGTCTTTCTTTTTGTTGGGGGGTATCCAGATGAACAAGAAGTAAATAAATTCAGTCGCGCTACAGCTAGTTCGTAGTAGGTGTAACACAAGCTATAACATGTACAAATAAAACAATAAGAAAACGTCATCCATTGCGAAAACGCCGACTGTTGCCGAAGGAGAGCAACACGTTCGTTGGCAGAATGCGCTTCTCTAACAAGTAAGAGTGACGTTCGGCGCGCTTCGTGCATTAATTCGGGAATGAAGAGCGCACATATTACCAGAAAGCTGTAGTCAACGCATTTTGTTTTCCGGAAATCGGGTCAAATCGCTCACAACAAAGCGCTGTTGTGTGCGTTTGTGTACGCGCAGACAACCGCCTATCCACACTAGCGCGGCGACGGTGCTGCCACCTGTAGCCCGATCTCGCGGCGAATAGAGCAAAGCCAGCTGCTCGCGCGCTGTACACACAGGTGTACGGGACTGTACTGCATCAACACGTTGGGTCGCTGGCAACGTCCTGTAGTACAGCCGCACCTGCTGGCGCATACAGTGGCTAGCGCAAGTCCCCGTAAAAGTACACCCTTCCAGCCTTTTAATGATATCGCGCGAGCGTTGAACCCAGGATATGGTAGCGCTTAATATCGGCGAGAAGCAACGAGATGTGCTATACGAAGCTTGAGCGCTTCGTATAGCACATCTTGTATAGCACAACGCCGTCTCGTACGTAATTTGCTTAAAGATATACACACCCTGTCAGTGTTATCTGCGTCGTAATGCGTTCAAAAAATCGGTATGAAGCTCGTCGTCGAATCGCTGATCTCGTCGCTTCTCACCGATAATAGACACTACCGTATCTTGAGGCCGACGCCCGCATGATATTATTTGAAAACAAGCGCATGGGTGCACACTTGGGATATTTCTAAGTGCTTCTATGCAACAATTCATGGTTGTATACTGGGACGTCAGAGGCGCAGCTTTTTGACGTACTGGCAACTATTAGATATGGTTGCGATGAAGTCAATGCAGCATAATGCCACGCGCGCTTTCATGTAGCCGACCCGTTGCACGTATATAGAACCACTATCTCGCTCGCGCCGCGCCGCAGTGTCGACCATTCCCGATTGTTTTGGATTGTTCTGATAAGCTTGAGCACGCAACGCGAACAGTAGAGATTATTTTGGATCTAACGCGGTCACCACCGATGAGCCTGCAATTTTCGATGCCACATGTACAAATGCCGACGTGCCTTACAGTTGATCACATTACTCGAAGGATGACGACTGTTCTAGCCGCTATAGTATCAGTGTACGGCTTGAATCCCTTGTACACAGGCGTCCACTGTTAAAGGGAACATCGGAGCGTGTGGCGGCAGCTCGGCGCCACCGCCGGCCAGCGGCTGCAACGAGTTTCGCGCAGGCGCAGTGCGCGCTGTGAGTCGTGCTCTTTCGTCGTCTGCTGCCGTCTGCTTCCGCGCTGCGAATCGTCGCGAAGCGAACCGCTGACGCGACGAAAGAGCACTGGGCACGGTGCTCACTGCGTCTGCGCGAATCTCGTTGCAGCGGCTGGCCGGCGGTGGCGCCGAGCTGCCGCCACACGCTCCGATGTTCCCTTTAACAGTGGACGCCTGTGTACATACGTTGACTTTTCCTTCGTGGGGCACAAGTTCGCCCAAATAACGAGTTACGCATTCGCCAGTCTTGCTGCAGCCTTCGCCCCGCCACGGTGGTCTAGTGGTTATGGTACTCGACTGCTGACCCGAAGGTCACGGGATCGAATCCCTGCCGCGGCGGCTGCATTTTCGATGGAGGCGGAAATGTTTGAGGCCCGTGTGCTTAAATTTAGGTGCACGCAAAACCTCAGGTGGTCGAAATTTCCAGAGCCCTCCACTACGGCGTCTCTCATAATCATATGGCGGTTTCGGGACGTTAAACCCCAGGTATTATTATGCTGCAGCCTTAGTTGACGTCACAACCATGTGACAATATTCATTGCTGCTGTTAACATGCTTCAATGTCATAGAGCCTCGGTCGAAGCGTTATTGCCTTTTGCGCCAGCCTAACGAGATAACCCTCGTGAGGTGTACTGGCAGCATGCACGTGTCTTCACGAGCGCAGCTTTCGACCGTGATGGCACTTACAACATGGTGCATGCAATGACGTCTTACAAGCCATCTGCCGCGAAATTACCCGCCGTGATAGATTAGCAGCTAAGCTGTTGCGCTGCTTAGTTCGACATATCACTTCCTAGCCACTGGCGGCCGTATATGGATGAAAACATTGCAAGAAAAAAAAATTGTGATACTTATTTAGGTGCTCGTTCAACAACCCCAGATCAAATTTAACCCGGCGTCGTCCAATATCAGGCGCCCCGTAATGGTGCCGCGGTTCTGACACGTAAATTCTCAGAATTTATTTGATTGAACAAGAGACTTTTATCAAGGTTCATAGACTGGCGTCTCGTACACAAGGGTTCCCTTGTCTTTCTTGTCCCAGGCAAAGTGCGCTGCTTAATCAGCGATTGGCCCAGCTTTCAAGCTCATTTAATACTCGAGGCATCAAGACAATTCAACGCCGCTGGTCTGCAAAAGCAACAGGAATCTTTCTCGGCACCTAGTCAACTTAGAGGTATACCAGCAGCAAAGATGAATCGAAAGGCCACTTACACGGGGTTGATGCGAAGTTCCGAGGCAGTTTGAAACCACACACTCCGTCTCGCCCCAAACATTGACCTTGCGTCGTGCATTTCTCTCCTCGTGAAGAAGCACTCTTACGTGGTTACCCGAGCAGCTCGGCGCACGTGTATACAGTTACTAACAAGCTTTTGCGAGATGCCGAAGCGCCGTTCGAAAGCTACCTTTGAGACTGTAGGCGGCGCAGTGCGCGCGTCGAGGCTACTACGATGGATGATTACTAAGCGCACGCGCGTCTTATATTCGCTCGCTTGGCGGCCTGATCCCTGAATGGATGAATATAGGGGCCGTGTGCGCTTAATAATCGTCCAGCGTAGAAAAAAAAATTAGAGTTGTAGCACGGAAAAAGAAAAGACAAGATAGTAGGAACGCTGCTCGTCAACTGAATTGGCACTTTGAAAAATAGTAATAATAATAATAATAATAATAATAATAATAATAATAATAATAATAATAATAATAATAATAATAATAATAATAATAATAATAATATCTGCGGTTTAACTTCCCAAAACCACGATATGATTAACTTTGAAAAATGCGAAGCAGGAAGTTAAAAGCGTGTGCGTACAAACGAATGCTGTAACGAAATTTTTTACCGAATCTTTAGATACGCGCAGAACGGAGGCGTCCGTCAGAGAATCTGCTCTTTCAGCAGCAGAGCCGTTAAAGGTTTTCGTTGCGCCGGGTAGTGCGAACAGAAATGAACCAACACGCACTCTCTTCGTCCTCTTCTGCTTCTCTCCCGCAACACGTGCACCAATTTTTCGGGTCGTGGAAGCAATAACTATGATGGGCGAGTACGTTACGCGACTAAAAATCACGCAACATCACGTGAGAGCTAGTCACGGGACTAAAATCACGTAACATCATGTAACAACCAAGCAGTTCATTACCGCCGGTAGACGGTTACTTAGGTCTTAAAAATGAAGAAAAGCCTTAATCGGAATGTCCCTAAACGATAATTATGCGACACGCGTGGAATTCTTGTTTGGCTTGCCTCTCCTCCCCTTTCAGCTTGTTTGTACACGTGGCGCTCGAATAGCGATTAGTGAGCCTTCGTACATGCACGCACACACACACACACACACACACACACATACCACACACACACACATATATATATATATGATGGCGGGAGATATATATATATATATATATACCTTTATATATATATATATATATTGCTGCGTGCGCCGCGGGAGCATGGCCACCGAGATTACGCGCGAGGTCATGGCGGGAGCGTGTCTGACGCTCGACGGAGAGGCCACGCTCTTTTATCGACGGGCGACGGGCCTTGACGCTCTTCGCCAACTTCGACCTCATATTTGGAAAGTAGAAAGCGGTATGACAAAGCCTGTCCCGTCTTAGCGTCATTGGATTAATACATGCGCTTTAAGTTCTTTTACAAAATGCCCTGAAAGCGATATTGCGGGCTTCTGGGCTATTTGAATGTTGCACAATGTCTTCAGCAATTTGAACGCGAAATTGTTTTTGTGCTATTTGAATATTATACAACGTGCATGCAGAAAGAATGAAAATGCAAGGCTCTGTGAGTAAAATTAATCATACCTTTATCTATCAAGCAAAAATACCCACTCGCTGAAGCACCAGTATGCATGCCTTTGCTTTTTTTCTTATACAAAGAAATATGGGAAGGTAGGCTACGTTAGAGCCAGCTATCCCATCATCATGATGGTAGTGTTGAAGAAATACACAAAGACAAAAAAAATTAGGAAGAATAAAAGAATCACAAAATAAAAAGTAATCGGAAGGAGTGGTACATATATAATACGTGGCCTCTAAAGCATGAGCAGATTTTAAGATTTTAAGTCCAGTACATATAGCGGATAGAGCCTATACAGATAACTTTTTTTTTTGCACTTACATATATCGTGACATGAGATCTGTTCATTAATAATTCCAACACTATTAAAGGGAGCAATAATAGCTTTGATGAACAAGCCGCGTCTGAGGTGGCCTTTCTCCTCGCCGCACTAACACGTCTCGTTCGTCCGCTGTCAACAAGGCTCAGAAAAAATGCACGACCACTCAAGCCATTACAGGGACCGACAACTGGGCAGAATGTGTGATTAAATCCTGGTAGAAATGAAAAGACCGTGAAATATAGTGACAGATTCTAGCATCCTTTTCGCGTTGCGAGTATGAATTATACTTTTAATTCGTGCTTAAAAGTAACAAAAACCGGTATGTCGCGCAGCCTAGCGGAAGAACCTTGAAGCAAGATTATGAAGTCGGTCACTTTGCTCTAGGTAGTCTGATGCTGTCATGCGCGCCATAATTGGTCCTCGAAGTTAGAGTATGTATACTAGTATCTATTCCCGCTCTGTTCTATGTTGCCTAATTTTGCACGGTGAGAAGCGGCACTGCCTTCGCGGCTGCCAGTGGCCCATGTAGAGCCGCGGCGCATGCGCACGGAGTGCCCGCATGCGCAGTAGACCGCCGAGCTCGAACACGAACAGCTCTCGCGCTCACTGTTTGCAGCATGTGTTGTCAAGTGTGTATAAGACTTCATATTCGCCGCAGATAGAAAAATTATGATTAAAAATGTTTCACGGCGTTTTCCACGTTACCATCCCGTGGCTAGACACTCTGACCAGTTAGCTTTCCAATGCGCTAAAGAAAACAGGTGCCCTAAAAATTGGTTGTCAGTCCCCTTAAGCGAGACGGTGCCATTCGCCTGCAGCCCCGAAGAAAATACAAAAGACGTGCGTTGAAGCTTGGCTCCTTCTTATCCTTAAAATTTGAGTGAGTATTGTCTCGACGTTCCACCTTCCTTCTTTGGAGTTTGAGGAAGGAAGAAGAGGGCTTCTTTTCTTGTTCGGCGGGTATGAAAGGGTGCTTGAGGCGGCGTCAGTGCTTGTCAGCAAAAGAACAAAGGAGTGCAAGGGCTAGACCGGAAGTAGGAGGATGAGGAAGGAAAGCGATGAAAGGTAGGGACGTCAACCAGACCCGCGTCTGGTTTGCTACCCTACACTGGTAGGAAGGGATTAAAAGAAAGAAAGAAGAGGGGAGAAAGCACTGTCAGGGTACATGTGCGCCTGTCCATTACACGCCTACAAGCGGCCGCTTAACCCGGTCGATTTTAAAAACAGTAGCAATGTTCGCGTCGCTTTGCTGGCCTGCGACGCGTAGAGCCACGATCCGGGGATCTTCTCTTCGGAATACGGTTTGTCGTCTCGCTTCTTCAGCGCATTGCGTAGAACGTTGCGTTCGTTCACAGAACGACCACAGAAACACAGTAGATGTTATATCGTTTCGTCACTGTTACACGAGTCACATCTCGAGGTGTCTGCCACTACTATGCGAAAAGAGTATGCCTTCGTGAAAGCTACTCCTAACCACCATCGAGGGAGCTCCAAGTTACATCGCACCACTCCCGCAGTGACCGGAAGGCATGAGTTGGACTTATTCACGATAAACGGCAGCGCACACCGGGTTAAGACAGATACACAAAACACGAAAAAAGGACGACACCAGGACGACACCAGATACACAAGGACGACACCAGATACACAAAACACGAAAAAAGGACGACACCAGGTGTCGTCCTTTTTTCGTGTTTTGTGTATCTGTCTTAACCCGGTGTGCGCTGCCGTTTATCGTGAATATGACCAACCAACTAGCCCACAAGTATATTTTAAGTGAGTTGAACAGTGAAGAGGGTGGGGAGCTTTTTAGACGTGTCGAAGTGACGGTACGCAGATGCCTGTCTCTCTCTTTTTTTCTTTCTTTAATTTTTTTTTTTTTGTGCTGTACACAAGGGGTAGGTTGCCTTGAGCGTGGTTCACGTTGTTTGGGGTCGTTTGGATACACCAGAATTCATTTCCGGTAGTTGGTTTCAACTGCGAGGACTGTAGTTTCAGAAAAATTGTTTCGGCGGTCAGCGTCCTCGGAATGTTCGGCTACGGGGTTGCGATGCTCTTGCAAAATTTGGGACGTCGTTCCGTCTTCCTTTCAGGTTGTCGGTTTCGCTGATGCAATTGGCATCGCATCCAGCGCTGGCAATTTTGTAGACAATGTCCTTGAATTCTCTCTATCGGCGGCCGATGGTTGGATGCGATGGTTTCGCTAGCCCCTCCGATATCAGATAGTGATGCATTTATGCGTTGGTGCTGATTGTAAAGGGGGGTGGGTGTTGCTGGATTTATCAGCTTGTGTCGTGTTTTTGGAAGTGAATCGCTTTCTGGATAAAAGACTTTGCGTAGCCGTTCTTGGCGAGTTTCTTGAATATATGGTACGTTTTTCTTTCGTTTTTTCAAGTTGTGTGCTGCAGTGTGTTCCGGCTCTTCTCATTAATGTCTTTAAAACTGATATCTTCCGGATTTTTGGGTGGTCTGAAGGAAACGGAAGATATCGACTTGTGCAGGTGCATTTGCAGAGTTTTATTTTCAGACTACGAGAACACCCAAAAACGGCAGAGACTCTTCTGTTTCATGGGCGAACTGAATTCTCCTTCGATGAAATTTGTAAGAGAGAAAAGATTATGACTTAAGATCTCTTGACGATTCAAAAACAGTCGTTTAGACGTATCTGAGAAATATTTTTGGCAGCGGCAGAGTGAACTGAGAGCTCGTCTCTCGATATGTTCCATTGCCATATTTGCCATGGCGACAGAGATGGACACAGAGTTACAAAAGGTAAAACATTCATGAGAAAGTTTGCATATTTGGCAAAGTTAATGCATTGTTGCAAGCTGGAAGGTCGAAAGTGATTCAAGTGCTTTCTTCTTCTTTCTTCTTTTTTTTTGATGATTTTTTTAGCTTGGGGGGGGCGGTTTACAACACCCGAACACCCCCACCCCCCACTCCGTCGGTGTGCCACTGTTGTGTGATCAGTTTGTTTACGTTTGTTGCTTACATTATTCAATTGATACTGCGGCCATACAACTCTTCAACCTTTATAGACAGTACGTTTCCAATTCTTGCCACGGCAACTCGTGCAATGACAGCGAAGACTGCAGCGATCGTGGCGTCTTGGTGTGTTTTCTGCCGTCACTCCCAGGTGGTTCATCGGTTTGCTGTTCTCCGCAAATTCGTCCATGGGCTGGTTGGAGTTTCGGAACGGAGTTTTGCAGCTGGTCTGATTGAAGAGCTTGGGGCGCAGACATTCTTTAGAGTTTGCGTCGATTGGAATTGCCACACCCTGAAAGCCTAAGAGGAAGCCTACCAGCCATTCACCTATGTGAATGCCTTCAAAAAGTAAAACGAAATCGCGCGGGGACAGCAGCGTTGGCCGAACGAAGGAAATTCCATTTATCCCAATCAGACAAGCTGGATCAGATAGTGACATCATAATAGCAGATCATTTATGCATCGACAGTCGTATGTACTACCATGAAAGAGCACATATTTACATCAATATCTAAAGAAGCAGCTTTTGCAGCAGTACTAAGCACCATCCATTGACACATGCCAGTTCTGAACTTTGCATAAGTGCGAACACTTAATGTTTAGCTGGAAGAGTGCGGCGGCTTGAGTGACGCTTGCTCCCGACAACCACTACATGTCAATCTTCCGACTTGTCATGTCGTGGGCCTGAGCCCCAATGAGACTTGGTAACCCTCTCACCATCGCTGTTTTGAGAGCAATTTTACACATTAGGAGTCCTAACACTTCGTCCCTTCGAGGTTCCAAATTCAATTGGAGTGAGCTGCACCTTTGAAACGTCTCTGATGTCATTCCAATAACGGCCGCTCAGTATAACTTCCGTGTAATTTCGCAGAACTCAAGCATACTAATTATAATATTATTTACTTTCCACTGCTTGTATAAATAATGACTTGGAATGGATAGAAAATGTTTCTATAGGGACATGTAAGCTATGTGAAATGAAATTTGTTGGCTGTACGTTTATCTTAGCGCCACAGGAGCATCGTCGCATAGATGACTACCGTCACATTAACAGTCAAGGAGTACTGTCTTGCATGCCTCAAGGATAGCTTTGTTGCTCCTGAACCCGAAGCTTTCCCTAGCGAGCATTTTTGTAACATCTATGTCGTATTTCTAGCGCATACATTCCTCTCTTCATCTCTGTCGGGTTTATGCGGTAGAGAACCATGAACCCCAAACGGAGGATGTAGTAGTTGACCGCATTCTTACGCTTAGAATTAATGAAATTTGCTGCTCACGGATAAGCAGCCTTCATGCACGCCACGCAACTCAACATTGGTGTAAAAGCTCCATAATTTCTCTCTCACCGCAAGTGAACCGCATACTTGCAAGCACATCCCCATCTCGTCGCCGCCAAGTTCATTTAATCTGGGCTCCGGACCTTCCATTCGGACCTTGCCGGGAACGAAGCCGCTCACGACGCTGCACGAGAAATCGTCCACCGGGCGCGTCACCCGTCATCAGAGCGGCTACCCTCCCGACGAGCCCAGCAGGCTGAGGAAGAAGAAGTTGAGTCCTGGTGCGGGCACGCGAAAGAAAGAATGGTCCCGTACGGTGAAATTATCATGCATTACCGTAGGGCAAGATTCAAATACCCACCCCCTGACAAGTCGCTAAATTAGCACCAGTCGACAACATGGCGATTATTACAGACACGAACATTCCCTACACCCACGCTGTACAATCGCATATACCCGGACGTTTACACACCACAATGCAAAGCTTGCGGGGTGACACGTGCTAACCTCGACCACATTATATGGGCATGTCCCGCAGCGACACACACCATCAAACACAGCAAGAACCCTAAACTTAAGATAACAACGCCCGAGCAGCGGGAGGCTATGCTGCTCAGCGCGTGCCCGGATGACCAACTCTGGGCACTCCGGCTGGCCGAAGACGCCGCCAAGACCCAAGGTCTGGCCGCCGCCTGAGGAAGGGGGGCTCCGGTAGGGCTAGTCTCCCAGCCCCCGCCTCCCTTGACCCCAGCAAGGACAAAAATAGTTATGTCTCTCTCTCTATCTATAATTTCTCGAATTTAAGGATGTTGCCATTAACTTCCATGTGCAGACGAGCATCATTATAAAGGCTATTGTTACGGGGAGTACGCTCAAGATGCCATCGCCCATGCTGTCATCGCACGTTCAGTAGCCCGAGCCCGCTTCTCGTCGTCGCAGGCAGCACACAAAAGTCCCTCTATGATAGTAGACATAGGGACGCCGATTTTCCTCCGGCCTCTCTTGTTCTACTGTGGCTCCCATCCCGTCGTGTTGGCCTCTGCGAGAAGCTTTTATCGCGATACGTTAGACCCTGGCGAGTCCTGCGCCAGGTGACACCCCCGACCAGAAACTCATCGACTGCTACACCCAGAACTGACATCGCACATGTTTCTCGCCTGAAGCCCTACAACGGTGACAGTGCATATCAAACCATAACAGGCACCGGAGGAGGAGGAGGAGAAGGAGGAGAAGAAAAACGGAAGGACAGGGAGGTTAACCAGTTCTCAGACCGGCAGGCTACACTGTGCTGGGGAAAGGGGAAGGGGGAGTGAAAGATTGATAGAAAAGAGGTGTTACAAAAAAAAAGAAGGAAAAAAAGGACAATACTACACACATTTACACTGCTTATAGTCTGTCCCTGAGACTAGTTGCGCGCAAAAAGCGCAACAACGCTTTCAAAGCTTTCCGTGCCGAGGACGGTTTCGGCCAGTGCCCTAAGATCTTTTCCTCCGACAATGGACGATTGTCAATCTATCAAACACTTTGGAGAGTTCTTTTCTTGGTGCACTGAAGCGAGGAACACTCGGGACCTGTGCTTTGCCGGCCGGGGTAATGTCACGGATATGGAAAGGTCACTCTGGCACCGACGCCGCATTGACACCGAATGGATGAAGACGACGACGTTGTTGTTGTGGGGCAGCGTCTTGAGCTGCCCTTTGACCTGAATTTCTGTGCACTGTGTGCAGTTTTAGCTCGATTAGTGCTAACCAAATAAATACTCCCCGTAACAATATATATAACGCTCATGCAGCCCACATCAGTGTTCACTAAAGTAAGAGGTCACGTGCGAACCATGAGTGGAAATTTATTCGATTTAAGAGATAGCGTCACATCTCTCCAAATGTGCGACATACATTGTTAGTAACACAAACGGAACACAGACACGTACACGCAAAAGAACAACTAAAAAAATATATCGCAGTCAGCCTCTGGCACATAGAAGCGTCAGGCACAGTTCACAAGCATAGCAAGGCCACAAGTCAAAGCACGATTGACGTTCTCGCTTAGACATTTAAAGCGTTCTCTACTTGCGTAAAGGATGCCGCAGCGTGTGGTTCACATGACAAAGCATCCATGACACAGCACCTGCTGATAAGATATGCAGAAAGAATAAAACGCTATGCTACATTCCTTTAAACCGTCCATACTCAGTCTAATTAGCAAACACTTGGCGATTCGTATCCCCTATGGTTGTAATAACAAATCACTGAACTGCAGCAAATGAATATGTGTAGTTATCTCTCTAACAACAAATGCGAATATTATCAGCACTCGGGATGTCTTTACTTTTCGTTTCTCGTCCCTTATATCTAGCCCTTAAGAGCTGTCTTTTTCTAAAGAGTATTTCCCAACTGGGGTAACTCAATCTCACATTCTATACAACACAGTAAAAGCGAAAAGCATTGCTGTGGAGACAAAGGATTTAGTAGACAGGATAAAGAATGTAGTAACGACTGTAAGCAGTTAGCGTGTGCAGTGTAGTATCACATATTTGTTGTACAATGCTGCATAAGTGGCACGTCGCTTATTGTTGCTGTGACGAGCAAGCATAGGTTGAAAGGCGGTGAATAAAAGCATTAGTGGCTACAGAAACAAAACTGTGAGTACTGATGAATAAGCAACCACAAACACTACCAAAAAGTCATCACAGTGAGTCAAACACGAAAAGATGGCAGAAAAAGCAATTACATTGCATCAGCATACACCGGATTTCATCGTACAATGCAGTACTTAAGACGCATTTTTGTTAAAGCACTCAGCATTCACAGTAGAATTCTCACAGTTAGTCCGTGACACATATTATATTAAACTCTGCTCAATATATACAACAGTTGGCTGAATGAATAACACTAAGCAATCTGACAAGTGCGTAATGTGGCACACAACACATTACAAGGGGCATCTTATCGCTCTAAGCTGTAGTTCGGTGCATATACGATACTTGTGTTTGTGTTAATACGTACACTAAAATGCATGTTGTGCCATGTGTACCGATCTTCGATATCTCTTTCCATTGTCCTGCACAGGCAAACACAAATTCGGATTGTCGAGAACTTACACGGCGGCCAGCGCTGTGTAACTTTCCTCGTCGTGAAGGCCATGCTGGTGACTCAGTAAAGGCTTGAACTTTAGGCATATCTTGGACTTCTTGATATGCTTGCAAGTGTGCGGATATTGTGTTTCAAGCTTGGAGGATGTATAATAATATTACCCTCAGAAACAGGAACCTTGTGACCTCTCATTTCGCTAACCACCACAGCCAGATCCTTCCAAGCTTCCGAGCAAATTGAAAACGGGATATGTCGTCTAACTAAGCATAAAAAAATGAAAGTATTAATCTTTTTGAAACCTAAAAAGCTGCTGCCCAAACTACATAAAAGCTTCAGCAGTCCATATACGACTTAGGTACTTGCAATAAGTGGATGTGCATTCGGGAAAACCTTTATTGTTGCCTATAGTTACAAAAACGTGCAACTTTCTTGCCTGAAAAGTAAACAAGGGGTAAAAGAGCAAGCTTTATTGACCCACTAAGGAACAACTTGGGAAGCAGACATCATAGGAATAGTAATGAAGCAACAGTTCCCCTGTAAGTGTCCAACAGCGTCAGCGGATGCTCTCAACCTTGTTATCCGTGATATCAATTCTCATGAAATTACACACTAAAGTGCTGCATAAAGTGGTCAGCTTGCCTCCACACCTGTCTGTATCAGATGAAAAATTGACAGCATCGCTGATCGCGGCCGGAAAGCATAGCACCAGAGAAAGAATTCAGTTCTCTGTGGTGAAACGTTACTCAAGGCATCACACAAAAAAAAATTTTTCTCACAAGTGCACTTGAATGTCCCGTCCAAAAAGGTGTAAATACAAAACAATGCAATTTGTAATTAAAGCAGAACTATGCAGTGTCGTGCGAGACTTATCGTGGAATGCTTTATGTTGTCATTCCCTTACACTGCAATTACGCCAGCAGTCTTTTTTTTTTTCTGAAAAAAATAAAAGCCAACGTAAAAGAATATTATCAGAAATATCTGCTCAAACCTGTGCTCTTAGGTATAGGCAGGTGTTAAATCACTCCTCATTTAGAAATGAATCTATAATAAAATCAGCGGGGGTGCAATATAATACACTTTATTTGCTGTTTTGTGCTTTCACGTTTCTGTCTGAGAGGAGCTACTTGCGTTTTTTTTTTCCTTTTCGTATGATTGCGACGAACTTTGCTGCATTGGGATTGTAGCGAGTGCATGAAAGGCTTCGTGTTCTTTGTGTTACTTTGTTTCGTTAGGATTTCACGTCTCACTGCCAAAGTTACATCAGCTTCTGCCTAGCGCATTCGGGACACAGGATGTCGGGTCCGTCGGTGATGAAGCCCTTGCCAACCAAGGAGTTGGTGCACATGGCGCAGATGAAGCAGTCGTTGTGCCAGTTGCGGTCCTCGAAAGAGATGAAGCGCGTTCCGCCGATTCCTGCAATGGCGCAGTTACTTAGTCTGAAGCATCGCAAACAACACATGACTCGAATGTTCTTAGCATGTTTCACGGTCGTAAGTTGGCCAGTTATGACGCCATCGTTAATTATGAGTAGATTCCATTCATATATGATCGCATTATTGCGTGCTATAGTAATACAGAAAAGAAATTACAATATATTGTGTATATGTAATTAATAGACATCATCAGTTCGTCTTAGTGCTCAATGCTTCACTTCGTCCTCCGCTAAAGTAAGTTCTAAAGAAATTTTCAGATGAAAAACAGGACCGAAAGATAGAAGGATGCCAGTTGACAAGTTTCCACAATGACAAAGAGGTCCCATTAAAAGGGACCAACGTATCGTATTACATCATGTTAATAAGAAGGAAGCTGTCGGACTTCCCCGTACATATTCCGTGTGCTCCCAGGTTGACATGTCAATAAGATGCATGCAGCTACAGCACCAAATGTGCCAGCTACAGTGTGTTGTGCAACAGGCATCACATACTAATGCGGTAATGAACAGGGCTATTAAACTGACTCATTGTTGCCACTTATATACTGTAATCCTGCAATATTATCTTCTACATGTCCAGCAAGTTTGTTCTTTGGAGGAACATTACGTTTCAAGAATAAGTTCAGTTTACTGCTCCTTCTACGTTTCCAAAAAAAGACATTTGCGGGGTCCTATGCGTTTACACTGATGTAGATATGACAAATGTTGCCTAACTTTCAGAGCCACGTCACGATGGTTTGAACAGGCAATCCTCTTAAATTAAACTAATGAATCGCTTGCCGTTATAGTGAGAGCAAAGCTGACATTCATACCTGTAAAGGCATTTGTGACCCAAAATTTGTGCAGTGACTTCTGGTATACAATTATACAGATCTCCTTATAAACAAACTGAAGTTTCATAAAATGCAACATAAATACCAAGACAATGCATTTGTGGCACGGCTTACCGAATTAGAGTGTCAGAACGCTGATGTATGCCTAATGAGCCACTTTTGATGACTCTTAATGTTTTCAGTGTACGGAAGAAGAGGTTTTACCTGATTCCACTAAAAGAGCTCCAAATTGACTCTTCGGTGTCAAAGAATATTAGAGTGATCGAAGACCTTTTGTGGAGTAAATATTTATTTTTCATCATTATTAGGCTATTACGGTGTTGCCTTAACAATCTTTATACGTCAATCTAATTTACTTTATCAATTTCATGTTTGCTTTCTATAATATCTCATTAAGCTGCCGAAATAGCATTTACCCATATCCCATTTCAGATTACTTTTCCTGCGGACAGCATAATAACATAATGCATTCTGCCATTGGTGCAACAGTCACATTTACTGCTTTTTTATAGCAAATTCCCGTGCGGTGATCGCATTTATCCACATCGCATGCCTAGTGCGATGTGGTGGCACTGTTTTGAAAACCTAAGCTGTAAGAACAAAAAAAAAAGATTGCTTGTTACTTTTTTCGTAAGCCCTGCCCTGCCACATATATATCTCTCTTGAAAGATACACGCTGACTCTATATTAGAGATCATTTTAATCTCTTCGGAAAGTCATGGGAGGCGCGACTTTTCAAAAGCGATTTAACGTGTCTCTTTAAAAGCGTTATATATGCGGCATATAAGAACTTACCGAAGATACTAACAGGTACTCTTGTATTTTCCTAGCGTGTAGAGAAGAATTCTGGAAACTTTGGGGGAGACAAATTCACCTGAATTATTCAAAACTTGATATACACGTAATTTAAAAAGAAAGCAGAGCTTAGTGTGAAGGAAACAAAACCATTAGTGCTGTGATGGGGACAGCTGGCTATGAAAAATATGTTTCATATAATAATTGTTCGGGTTTTACGTCCCACAACCATGATATTATTATGAGGGACGCCGTAGTGGACGGCTTCAGGAATTTCGACCATCTGGTGCTCTTTAATGTGCGCCTAAATGGAAGTACACGGACCTCTAGCATTCCGCCTTCATCGAAATGCGGCCGGGATTCGATCCCGAGACCCTCGGGTCAGCTGTCAAGTTCCGTAACCACTAGACCACCGTGGCGGGTCAGAAATATGTTTCAATTTTCATAGACTACTTTAACGTGCTATTCTAAGTCACTGTAACATTTCTTTTGTTTTTTGGTTTTTAAGGAGAATGGATAGAGACAACCAGGCCGCGTAGCGTAGTTCTTACCAGTGATAGGCTTGGAGCAGGCGGTGCATCTCTTGGCGAACAGCTCGCCGAAGCATTCAGCGCAGTACGGTTTTTCGTCACGTGATGTGAATCGCTGGCCGGCTAACGAGGCACTGCAGTTGGTGCAAGTGAAGCACTCCCGATGCCACGGCTCGTTGCGGTACGTCACACCACCGCTAGTGATGATCTGCATCACACAAAATAAATATTTGCAATTATAAGCGCAGCCAAGAGCTCGTGACATTAGTGCATACAAATTGGATTCCGCACAAGTTCGCAGTGTGTCATGCATGAAGTAGCTCAAGTTATCAGCACACTTACCACATTCATGGTAACTGTGTTATCGTGAATATGTTATGTTTTTGTGTATTACTTTATATTTATTCACTCTGCTTTTTTTATTTCTCTTCTTTTTATTGGGACCCACTTTTATGCAATGCTCGCACAAAAATAAAATTTGTTCTTGTATTTACACATCTAATTTAGACACCCGAGTTTAGAAACCCCCTTGGTTACGGGCCTAAGCAGTGTTGTGTACTTCGTGTACTCTACTAAAGAAACTTATCACACAGAACTAAATTGAATTGAGATCTCAGGATAAGCAGGTGTTGTGTTCCTCTTCGCGAGGGTAGTCAGCCTGCTCTTTCCCTGTTTCCGTGCTTCTCTTTCGTATGTGCATGTTGCATAACAAGGAAATCATAATACAGAGAACAAAAGAAAAGGTAGCAATAAAGGCAGGGATGTCGAGAAGATAAAATATTTGAAAATATCACATGATCCAGCTTTATTAAATATGTTAGCACATATATGTTTTTATGCATTGTACTGTTGCCTAGTGAACTCTGGCAATAGTAGTTAAGAAGGTTGTTTTCCATCCGAGACGTAAGCAATACAATACTTTACTCTGGCTGATAGCTGTTACTTTTCGATCAAACACCGCTGTAAAATGGCGACAATGTCGCTGCGAAGCTGCGAGAAAATAACGCCCAAAGACAGTACAAATCGAGCAACGCAACGCGAAAGAAACATTCCCGACAGTGTAAATGCTGAATGTCACTTGACCGGCTCATCCTGAACCAATGCAGCGTATCTGGCCTCAAAATTATTTGTAAATGCGCTGCAAGAAGGAAGCGGTCCTCCTTCGAGCAGCAACGCCAGTACTATGCAACGCGGGGAGGTCTCTGAGACAGTTGTGCATTACTATACTCGCATAGACCTCACCGCAATTAACCATTACCGCTAACGCATGGGTTTCCCAGGCAAGGAAGGGAGGAAAACAGTACAGAGGGGAAAGGCACGGATGTTAACCAGCTTAGAATAACTGGTATGCTACCATACACTGGGGAAAGGGGTGGGGGAATTTGGAATTGAGAGCGCGTAAAGAGAGAGAGAGGTGACAGGGAGCACACACAACGTTATAGTCCGTCAGTCTTGTGCGGTATCCGATATAACTAAGAGGCTACAGCCGCTTGCTCATGTCTCTTGTTCTTAAAACTTTAACACCATTGGATGGTAACAGCTTGACTTCCTGCCCGAAAGGGGTACGTAGCTCTACTCATTCCTATGTAAACCTAGAAAACGTTCTTGTGTATGCGTTTGGCCTTGAAGCTGAGCCTCCTGGCACGTGCGTCGTCATAGCAACAGACATGCGCAATGTCGGTTTATTCTCCTCTCCCGCACTCCCCTCTCCGTCGGTCGGCGAGAGCTGCGAGCCGGTGGGCGCGCGCCCCTCGAGACCTCAAGTCTTATCACGTCGATTCCCGTGCCGGCAATACAGTAAGAACTGTCGACAGCGTGCCGCTGCTGGCCGTGTTGAGGCGCCTACCCGAGGGACACCTGCCCCGGCATGCTTTCGGCGGTAGTTGCTGCTAGTGTTCGACAAGCTTCCTTCGACAACCGCTTCCAACCGCGGCATTCTTTTACTAACTTTCTTGTCTTCTTTTCTTTGATGGCTATACGGCGTTATAGTGCGTGACATGAAACATGGTGTGACATCACAGGAAAAGAAACACGAAGGTCAGTGGTCTGGCCCGCACGTACCTGGTTGCACTTGATGCACCTGGTGGCAAACTTGTCCTCGTAGCAACCGGTGCAGTATATGTCATTGTCCCGCGGGATGAAGCTGCGGGTGCCAATCGGGTTGCTGCACACGCAGCAGCAGAAGCACTTCTCGTGCCACTGGTGACCCTTGTACTCCATCTTCTTGGTGCCTGCAGCGACAACACAATGCGATAAGGACAAAACAAAGATGGCCGAGCGCTGGCGTAAAGCAGTGACATCTAAATCAAGCTGCACACATCTTAAGACAATTTTCGCGATGAGTACATATTTTTGGGCTGGCGATTCATTGCAGTATTTTAGATCACAGCGTTTGCATAACAGAGACAAGAAATAGCACAGGACGTGCGCACGTTCGTCTGTCTTCTTCCTGTCATTTCAACGTTATGACCTGAATCATTGGAAGACGTGTGCTGCGGAAATAGTCCACATGCCCAATAGGTATGATAAAAACAGAGTTAGAATATGCACATTACCGACGAATTTCTGCCTGCTTGATAGCATGGTGCATCGTAAGGGGATGACCAGAAATATAGACGTACGGGTGCCTCTTAGCCTATATTATTCCTTTATACCCACATGTATACATACATTTCGCCCTAAGCTTGTGGCTTTGTCACAAGTGAGAAAGTTACAGTCATATCAATATTTATTGCCTTGCGGAGTAATAACTACGTCACGAAAAGCTGCACTATAGCTGAATAGTTACTGAAAACATTGGCAGTTAGGTGACTCATTCTGACCCAGTAAGTGAAAATATCTTCGGAAATATTGCTGAACACAGCAAGAATCGCTGAACATCACAGAATATTCACGTTGTTCTGTTAATACCAGTAATGCGTTTGAAGAGAGAGGAACTGCGAAGAAATTTCACAGTTTGAAAAGGCGCAACTGCTGATAGAAGGAATAATACACTGAAACTTTGTGGCCAAAGAAAACTCGTGCTAATGATGACCGACCAACAGATCCAGCCAGAAAAACGGCACATATATTGCTAACGCCACGAAATTGCCTTCCAAGGAGAACTCGATCAAATTTCATTCTCAGTACACACCGTAGATACTTGCTTTTGATTGCTGCAAAGCTTTCATTACAGATTTTCTTACGTTTCTTGTTGCCAATAAACATATTTACCATGTTGGCAAGGTGATAGGCGTAGTCGTTAGCACAAGGACCCCAAACGACCCGTATAAAAACACCACAAACAAGTTAGCGTGCGTGCGCATGTTAGTGGAGGTAGCGTTCTTGCATTCTGCTCGCATCGTTGCTGGAGGCAGAATCGCTGCAATTAAATACATTCGCTTGAAACATCTCGCAGATGTATCACTAGCAGCTTTCTCACGAGGAAATCGTACTAGCGTTCGGTGCCTATAAGCTATGGAAGTCTATTCCTGTACATCCTATTCGTTCCAAAAAAAGAGGAAAAAGAAGCACAAAAACATGCAAGACGCCCGCCGCAAAGTCACTGCCCGCGAAGCAACACAAGTGACCCGAGCTTTCTTTTCAAATAACTACATTCCTTCTTTGACATTTGCAAAGCGTTTTCGAAGTGAGTTACTCGTAGATTTGCAGACGCTTCACGACGCGACTGGAAGATCAGGCCTTCCGCTTCGAAAGGCCGTGATTAGGCTATGTTAAGAAGTTAGTCCCTAAAATAGTCCCCTCAGTGAGCTCGAAACTCAAACCCGCCACGCCTTGCGCTGAGCATCACAATGCCAGACGTGGTGAGCCGCCCCGGCAGGTCAGTGCGGTTGAGTAATACCAAAAGCAGCGGCTCTCCGACTAACCATTCGGCTGATACGACTCTGGCGGTTCGTCGGCTTCACGGCCCATGAAGACGGCCCGACAGCTGAAGAGGGCGTTGTCCGGTAGCCGGACTTACAGAACGACCCACTTCGTGCGCTTGTCGGCGCGGATCGTCGACACGCAAGTTCACCGCCGGTGAATCGTCGGTTACGTACCGCGTGCCAGAGGTCAGGCACCACCCCAAACACACCGAGAAGTACTTCACAACACCACAGAAAGTTCCAACAATGAGGAGTGACACCGATGTCCCCAGGACTGGAAGCAGATAGTCGTCGCGAATGCTCACGCCGCTCAACTCTTCCGCGATGTGCTTCACAATGATGCCAACTGGTCGTCTTCAACAAACTCTGTCTATATATGACAAACTGATGCAATGAAAGCTGTTAGCAGCGGACGCGCGATGACTAGACGTCCAAGTTCACTCCACTGGCTTCATTCCTTGCATACGCCCCGATGTTCACCACAATCCGTCTAACACGCTCTGAGCAAACGTCCGAAGGCACTAGCGCCCTATAAAGCGCGCCGGCGCGCCACCAGAGACGCACTCGACGAGGCGACACTTCTCTATATACGATGCCGCGCCGCCAAGTCTTGCGCCCGCTCCTTTTTCTCCGCCACTCAGCGTAGGACCACACCCTTTCGGCGTGCGTAGCCTCGTCCTCCTTGCGACTCGGAAAAGCAACAAACAAAGCCACCCCCGTCTTTACTTTTCTCTCCCTCTCTACTACTCCCTCTATCCCCAAATGGGAACTCGCCTGCCCTGTCTCGTTACCATGGCGACGACCCGACGCTCGCCTGCCTGCCCGTCTGGAGGTCGTCCGACTAGTTACCCCAACGTGCTACAAAGAATCGAAAGTCTCCTGTTTCTTTTTTATTATTATTATTCCCCATTTTGTTCACTCGCGCAACGCTCACTGATCCCTTTCGAACCTCCTCTTATTTTTTTTTACTTGGACATCGTTGCGGGGTAATCATAGTTTGACCACGCCCTTGCGCGCTTATTACCAACGAAGCGCCAAAGAAAAAAGGGGGTCATTGACTCGCTCAGTGACTCATCGTTCGTGTGCCAATCTTCGCGCCGTGTCCTATTTCCAACGGCAGCCACTCCGCTACAGACATTGCGCAGGTTCCCGCCCTACAGATAACGGTGTCGGCCGGCGCTTTGTATAGACAAAGAAAATGACGACGCCAGAACGGGAAAACGGGGCGTTTCTGTGTGCCTCGATGCCGAGAAGAGGGAAAAGCGTCCAGGTCGTTGTCGTCGGGACGAAAGGCTTTTGGTGACCGGTCGCTGCTGGGTCATCAAACCTTCCTGTCGTGAACGAACCACGCCGAACCTTGGAGCGCAAACTGTTTGTCACCTTCGCCCATAATATTAATCAGGGCTGTACGTCTTTATTTGTCGAACAACGCGAGGAAAATGAATATAGATGAAGAGGCGGGCCACAAGAGAGCAAATTCCCAACTAACGTTATGCCAGAATCACAATCAGTTTTCTTGTGATGATTAAAAATATTACAGGATGCTAATATGGAAAAGTAGGTTCCGAGGTCAAAGACTGAAATCGGACTTCCTTTTCACGTTATACATAAAAAATGAGGCCGCAGCATTTTATAGATGGAGTACAACAAACATTAGCTCTTTTACAGCATTAACTATAATTAATAGATAGAAAGTGCGCACGTAGTAAGCTTATAGGAAGCATTATGGGAAAATGAATTTACATAAGTAAATAAAGAGTGCTACTGACATGAACTACAAAGCATAATTTGGAAATGCATACGCATGACAATATAAAATAACAGTGTAAATGCTGTAACGTACGTATAATAATCGGATTACTGCAAGACAAAAAAACATTTGCACGAAAAAGACGCTAAACAACAATTTGTGGTGTTACACAGCAAACAGGCTAAATCGACTATAATAAATTATAGGACGCAGAAAATATGAAGATGAATGGGGACTACATATTAGTATCGGACAAACTAAATTTTTTTAATATTTCTTGAATTTTAAGTGTTTTGATGTCTACGAATTGCGTTCCAGAAAGGAACAGATGAAAAATGGACGCTCTACTTACTATAATTAGTGTGTATTTTCGGTAAAATGAAGTTCCTATTCATTGCAGACCTGTTAATGTTTGTATTTCTTAAATAATATTGCGTTATTAAGCTATCGCATCGTGTGTTATCGATTTGTCGGAACAAGGAGGCACCGCGGTTACACTTAGTGAGTTTTGAAAGCACAAAAATAACATTGTAATCACTGTCACAAAACAAAACATCAAACCAGACAAGCTGTGCCTTCGTCTTTCCAGCACTGTTAGGTCAACCCAGCAATGTCGCCTACTTTCTCTTTTGATCTTATCTACGCAAATCCACGTATCCGACCCAGTTCACGCTACCAGCAATGTCTCAGCGCGATTTATCCCGTGCGACCGATTCAATTCCACTACGTCGTCCGAATAAAAAAAAAGAGAGAGAGAGAACACAGGCACACATCGGCCAGTATTGCGAGGCATCGTTGCCAATATAAAGGTCCAATAAGTAAGAACAGAATCCATGGCACACAAAGGTGATGTTACTAAAAACATAGCCGAATGCCAAATTCCTGATTGCTGCTAGCGGCAAAGGTCAAAATTTCTTTTTTAAAGTGACAATAAAGTGAACAAATGAATCGGCTTAGATGGATAAATTACACATTGGGAAATCTAATCTCGTTGATTTCACCATCATACGTTTGTTATTAAAGGGGATAACCCAGTTCACGCTACCGAGCAATGTCTCAGCGCGATTTATCCCGTGCGACCGATTCAATTCCACTACGTCGTCCGAATAAAAAAAAAAGAGGGAGAGCGAGAACACAGGCACACATCGGCCAGTATTGCGAAGCATCGTTGCCAATATAAAGGTCTAATAAGTAAGAACAGAATCCATGGCACACAAAGGTGATGTTACTAAAAACATAGCCGAATGCCAAATTCCTGATTGCTGCTAGCGGCAAAGGTCAAAATTTCTTTTTTAAAGTGACACTAAAGTGAACAAATGAATCGGCTTAGATGGATAAATTACACTTTCGGAAATCTAATCTCGTTGATTTCACCATCATACGTTTGTTATTAAAGGGCATAATCAAGATCAAAGTTTCATTTTTAAATTTCGCGCCGACACCTCCCCGCGTGACGTCCTGGATTTTAAAGCATGTTTTTTTCGTATTTTAGCGAAACTGGTTCAACGAAATTTCCTGAAACTAGGCATGTTAAGTCGATGGCCCCCTCAGAGGGCAATGTACTTCATTATTACCGATTAGGAACTACGTATGACCTAGGAGACGTCGTCAAAATCTACGACGTCACGGCGTTTGGTGCTTGAATTTTAAGGCGGCGTCGCCACGCGCATTTTGTTTTAGTTTTTTCGTCCGTTTTCTCGCTTACCAAGCGTCTTCTCTCGGTAAGAATGGTGTTTTTTGTATTGCGAAATTGCAATTTACTAATACGCGAAAAATTGATGTTGCCTTAAAGTCGTTTTTGCATTTGTTGTCTCTTTAAAAATGCTCTTGTGTACTAAAACTGCTCCTTTTAGTTTTCAGAACGTGCCCACCCACTCTCTTTCTAAATTTCGTGTCTACCATTTCTTGCCACCCGCCGAAGAAAATTTATCGAAACCAGTTTTTGTTCCCTGCTTTTAGTTCTCCCACTCCTCTCTTGCACGCTATCTCCTTCCTACAGTTTCGAGAATCCAGTAAGGTTGTCGGCCCGTGAAGGCACTACAGTTCAGTACGTTGCCCTGGTGGAAGCGTGAAATCCTGAAATTCCAAACGCATGCCAACAGGGCAATGCGCTTGGAACTTCATATATTTCGCGCTTCCACCAGCACATGTACTTAGCACACCCTTTTTTCCCGAACTAAGATGGCGGACCTCCATCTGGAATCGTAATTAGGGCGTCGAGACATGGGTTGACATCGCCACTGCGCACGCCGCTTTCCCCGCATCGGCCAATAATCGACATCGTTTTTACGTAACAAGATTTCTAACGGCAACGCACCCGCATCAATTATATTGCAGATTTGATATATCAAAAGCTTGCATCAACTTTCAATTTTTTTTTTGTCTGGCGTCAATAACATTATGAGTTCACAAACTTATAGTTTCAAGCTACATTATACGTCGGGACTGTCACAATTGCTGGCGACTGCTCACGCGCGCGCCGACTAATTTCCTCGCTGTGAAGAAAGAAATGAGGACGATTTTATGTTCAACGCAGCAGAGAACGTCGCGAGATTATTGAAACCACAAGGATGAACATTAAACATACTTGAGTATTAGCCATTAACGCTGCGGTAGCTGAATACTCGTAATCAGAGCTTTAGAGTTGACTATCATTGTAATCTTTTGTTAGGATGTCTTTATCGTAAATTAACTCCTACAAGGCTTGGACTCTCACGCTTTCACGGGAAAGCGGTGTTCTTTCTTACCTGCACCTGTACCATTGCCGTTTGACTACCTCATTAGTAAGAAACAATTTAGATTTAGGTGGTGGCCAAGTACACGCCATGGCGACCACATTGTCTGTTTACCAAACACACCTGGAAGGCTACGTTTATGCTGACCGCACTCTACTACAATACGTCATAAGCGCCATATTTAAAGCACCAGCTATGCATGCATGCACGCACCGGCGCGGAAGATCTCGCCGCAGCCATCGCAGCGGGTAGCGAAGGCGGCGTCATAGCAGGCGGCGCAGTAGACTTTCTCGGCCTTGGAGCCGAACGGCTTGTCCACCAGCGAAACTCGGCACTTGCTGCACAGGAAGCAAGCCTCATGCCAGTGCTTCTCCTTGTAGGACAGGTCCTGCGCGTCGAGGAGAAATTAAACATAGACACTCATTCAACAACGTGTGTCCTTGCACTTACGAACTCTTCACAGAACGGCTTACGGAAACTATTGCTAGGAAGACTATTCTGCATTAGTGTGGACAGTGTATGTTTGAGAAACACAAGTGAACGGTGGAGGGCGACAGTGCTGCCAGCATCAACGCGGACATCTTAGACCTGGGTAAGTTAAGTGTCAGTTGTTGAAGTTCTACGTCGCAAAACCACAATATGATTATGAGAGACGCCGTAGTAGAGGGCTCCGGAAAATTTTGACCACCTGGGGTTCTTTTAACGTGCACCTACATCTAAACACATGGGCATCTAGCATTTTGCCTCCGATGAAATGCGGCCGCCAGGGCCGCGATTCGATCCCGCGACATTCGGGTCAGCAGTCAAGCACGATAACCACTAGTCAACCGCGGCGGGTAAACCTGCAAAAGCAAACATACCTTTCCTTTTTTCTTTTACAGCTTCCTCTAAACTTCTCCGTAGGTTGATGGATCGCCCACGACACTACGGAATTCCTCATTGCGCGTAACGTTTAGACTCCGTAAACGACCCCAAGCTCAACGCACTACCCGCCTCACGAAACACTTGCAACCATGGAGTACCAAGGAGCAAGTAAATAAGCTGTGCGGTTTTAAATGTGGCAGAGCATGCACGTAACTTTCACTGTGGCGACATGACTGAAAGAGAGAGACATGAGGAAAGAGGAAAGACCAACCGGGCCCGCGTCCGCTTTGCAACTTTCAACAAAGGAAAATTGTATATGAAATAAAAAGAGAGAAACGAGAGAACACGAAATGTTCTGCGTCATCTTCGATTGCACCTGCACTCCGCAGTTATTCACCGACATCTGCAGAGGTAAATTAACTAGATTGAGGTACCGTATTTCGCGCTGGCCATCGCATACGGAATGCATGTGAGGCTTACAGAGACATAAGCGAGCAATTTGCTGTAGTCGCCACATGTCAAACAGTTCAATGGACGCAACAGTGGGGAACTATTGTGTGCAGCACTAGTTGAAGGCATTCCAAGCCGCTTGTTAAATTAAAGCTGATAGGTCAGGATGGCAGCAACTAGGCAAAACGTGCCGACGTAAGGATGGAATATGGGACGCGGTGGCATCTGCATTCCACCGGCACATTGATACTTCTCATCAAAATTATGCCAATTGGCCCAATAAAGGCACGCGAACACTGAGCGAAGGGCCCCCGATGCTTGTAAGACACTTCGAGAAGGCGGTCTCTTCTCGGGGGAATTTGAATCCGCAAAAATTAAGGCAACTGTTTGCACTTCTATCTCTGTATTCAGTAGCTTTTTTTTTTCCTAACCTGCAGGAGAAGCGACAAATAAAAAGACTGTTCAGATATGACCAGATCTTTCGAGTGCTCACTTTCTGCTTCACAAGTATAACGCAACAAGAAGCGCCTAAAGGTTGGGAAACCGCCTTTACGAAAATGAGATGTCTGCCGCGTGTCCGGGACGATTCGTATCCCTGCGATAGAGACAGATATATTGACTTATTCTCATTATGGTGCATAAGCTCGTCACATATAGGACGTTCAGAAACTTTACTTTGTACGCGCGTGTAAAAAAAGAAAAGGAAAGAGAGAAAAGAAAAGGAGCTTTGACCATTTTCCTTATTCAATGCACGAAACTTCGCAGAGCCAGGATCAATACTGCTGCTCTTGGCGGCAGACATCTTGCGTCGACGTGAGCAAAAAAAAATGAAAAAGAAAGAGCGAGTGAATAGGGTTTTCGTTTCAAAAGCGCTTCAATACATTTCTTGTTAACGCAGAATCTCATTCACGTCTTACGGATATATAATGTAAGACGGCCACTTGCGAACCCGAGAGTGAGCCCTTTAGTGCGTTATATTTGAAATACAGTAGCACCGTATATATGTTTCATTTCAAAGCGACCACGCGGGAAATTTCCTTCAGCAAGTGTCGTAATTCAGCAGCTTATAAGATGTGTGACGGGTACGCAACACAAAGACACGAAAGTGTTTTATGCCGGGGTCCACCAAGATTTCACTGCCGTACTTCCGTCACGAATGTGACGTTGGTAAAATGTCGCACCGATCGGAGAGACCAGCATTTCAATTCACGATGACAACCAATAATATCTACGTGGACTGGAGAGCTCTGCTTCGTTTGAAGCACCGACAGCGGTCCCAGTGTCCGTTAGTTTTGTTCACCTGATCCCTAGCTTGTTGTTCGTTTTTTTTCTTTGTTGGTCATTGTTGTTGTCGTCGTCGTTGTTGTATTTGTTGATATTTTTGCCCCCAGCTTGTTCCTAAGTGTGTGACATTCGCGTTCACTTTTTCTTACGCCTGTGGCACCCACGACGTTTACCTCATTTACATCACTCACGTTTCAAGTGAGCAAAAGAACTGTATACGGTGAATAAAATGCGAGGGGAATGTGAGGGGAATGCTTAAAGAACGCGTGGTTTTAAAATGTTATTAAATGCTAACTGTATTTCCATAGGTAGTTTCGCATGAGCGACGCATCTGGCAGGTTACGTCTTTTGCACACACATGAGTGGTGTCAGCACATTGTACATAACAGACCGAATTAACCTAAACAAACAAACAAACAAACAAACAAAGAAATACGTTTGGTATGTTTCAACGGCGGGAACTTCAACTCCTGACCTCTAGCACCGAAGCGCAATCTTTTAACTACTACGGCACAGGCGCATGCCGCATCATGTGGAACAGAAAACCTGCAAACTTAATTTTTTTTAATTATGTATTTAGAACAATACTTATAAAAACGCATGTTTTGTTTTCACTGCGGCTCTTATATCCAATGAACAAGCACATCTTTCATAGATATGAGTAATCTGCAGCATTACCGAACAAAACTTTCAAAAAAAAACGTCAAGGTATCCCATGCTTTCACCTGGTAATTTTGTATGTCCAGCCTTTTGTATTGAGTCAAACGAAGTTTGGAATTGCGTAGGACGTAATTTGCTTCCAGCTTCGTCAGGCTCTAATGCTATAATCACTGAAACATTCGTACGGTATGACGTTCTTCTCTTAACATATTGTTCTTGAAAACCCTCACATCTAACCACATTTGTGTTGTTGTGTTCAAACGGCTACCGTTTTCCTTTCCAAGCCGCGGCTTATATTTTGAACGTCAATGACACACGAGGCGCTGTATTTTTAACGAGATTATTGCATTCTCCTCCATTAGCTGCGCACGTCGGTTTTCGCAACTTGTAAGCCAGAGCAAAGCCGTTTATCTGTCGCCAGTCCCTACGGGCGCTCATGCGCTGTCATGTAAGTACGTTGTCCGAATTGCAAACCGCTGGAACATACTAACCATACGTGCTATGGCAACGCCACGTTCCCGATCATTCCAAGAACTACGTCGAAAAAAATCATCCACTGCCGGATGATTTCTTTGATCTTGCCATCCTTCAATACCTTTATAAAGAGGCATTACAAGTATACGAAAAAAATCTTAAACCATGAAGCTTAAATCCGAGTTCTGACATGACGACACTGCGAATTGATTATGATATACGCCGCAGTGCGTGACTGAAAAAGAAAAAAAAAATGTCCCACCGCCTTGAGCTACTGGGCAGCTAAAGAAAGAAAGAAAGAAAGAAAGAAAGAAAGAAAGAAAGAAAGAAAGAAAGAAAGAAAGAAAGAAAGAAAGAAAGAACCTTCGTAACTGTTCCTCGCATGTAACGCTTTCGAGCGCTTTTTATGGACTTTTTTAGAGAAACTGCTTGATTAAGAACATTGCATTTCACATACCTCTTTGTCGTGCTTTTCAAATGTAATCTCGATTAGTCTTAGATTAGTCCTGGATCAGTACGGATCAGTGGCTATGGATTTGTGCTGCCAAGCACGATGGCGAGAATTTGATTCCCGGTCTAAGCGGCCGAATTTCGATGGGGGCGAAATGCAAAAACTCCCGTGTACTTAGATAATTAGGCGTAGGTTAAAGAACATCAAGCGTGTAAAGGACATTCGCAGTCCGCCACTGCGATGTGCCTCATAATCATATCTTGTTTCTGATACTTCACGCCTTGTTCTCCATCGTTCAGTGGTCTGGTATCCTGTTTCGATAAGATTGCATTTTTCGCATTTCCTACAGCTCCAATCACTGCCGTGTCGGTTTAAGTGGTAGAGTGGTTATGGTGCTCGGCTGCTGAACAGAAATTCGTGGGTTCGATCCCGGCCGCGACGATCGCATTTCGATGCAGACTAAATGCCAGAAGCCCGTGTACTCTGCGATGTCAGTACTGGTTAGAGAACAGCAGACGGCCTAAATTTCTGGAGACCTCCAGGACTACTCATAACCGCATGTAAGTTTTGGCACGTAAAGCCCCACATATTATAATTATTCACTGTCCTGCGCTCTTTGTTTCTTTGTGTACTTAAGGGCGCGACAAAATGGTGTCACGCGCCTGCATGCATACACTTTATCACCGAATAGTTGCGAATTCAAACGTGACAATGCTAACGGGCGCACCGTCACAACTTCGCCCACAATTCGTGAAAAACTGCTCCGCGCAAATCTAGCCTGAAATACCCAACGAAGCTGCAAACGTGCAACACGAGCGCGTAGAGAAAAAGTTAACTTCTCACCACAGAGGGTGTTATGATGCGTGAACGGGGTTCCGCAGCTCCCGACTCTACGAAGCCGCACGGCGTACCACGTTGGGCCACATTTACCGCCTGGCCGAGGTACAACGCAAAAAAAAAAGCATTTTCCGGCTTTCATCTGTTCACATCAGTAACCAGGCACGTGGAATGACAGACAATTGTGTAGCGTGAGCTCCACAGCTAACAACGAACACGGTATTCGCGTTCACAGAGCATATATTTGTGCTCTGCTGGCGCTTAGAAGCTGCGTGCCAATGGGAAGCGCAAGTGACGCGGGTGGGGAGTGGTGGGAACGGGGTAATAAGATATTCCGAAACTATATTTTTTTACTAACAACTATAGTTTAGTTAACCTAGCACAGCGCGAAATTTTAACAGGAAACGTCGCGTAACGAGAGAAAAAGTCACAGCTTCGCCGCAAGGGTGAAGCAATGAATGCGATAGCAAGAAACTAATGCTATACGAAGTGAGGCTCGCCAATGGATACTCTCAGTTTGAACAGCGCTCCTGTTGCAAAGGCGGCCAAAGCAGCGAAGTAAACTAGTGTGCTTCAAGTGTAAGCTGTGACACTTGATAGTTCGTGCTCATCTTCTGTTTGTTCGTTTAGCGGCGTCCCTTGAGCTCGAGTGACTTTCGTACGCTCCGTAACATGAGCGCGGACATCACGGTGAAAGCGTGAAACATCCCTCTTCCCCTCACCACGAGAAAACCGCGCGAGCAGACAGCGGAAGGGCAAGGTTCTCCCTGCGCAAAGATAACAAGAAGCGAGCACGCTCGCCGACGACTTTTAAATCCACCCGTCGCGCTCCTAACGCCATCTCGCTGGTAATGAAGAAACGCTTATAAGCGCCTAGCGTCTCTGAGTCCGTCCAGCGGTAAATGGTGTGTATATAACGCTCGCCGTTAGCCACGTGCAGGATCTGCGTTTTGTGGCGTAGTTGACAGCGCCACTCGCTGCGGAGCAAGAGGTCCCTGGTTCGATTCCGCGCTTCGGAAGCATCTTTCTGAATTATTTTTCTTTGGGGCTTTTATACATATATACATACTTATACATATACGGTGCATGACGGGCGACGGCAAAATTCAGCCGAGACTGTCCATATAATTGCTCTCGCAATAGGGTGTGTCCAGATAAGATCGAACACGAGGTCCCGGTCACCATTCCCGATTCTGATGAAATTTACTGTAGGTTTAGGCATTACACCCAGAACAATGGTTTCGCAGTTAGTTTTGCGAAAAAAAATTTTGTTCGCCTGAAAAAAAAATATACAACTTTTGGCCGCAAAAAACGCTTTTCCGCCAATTTCGCGATTTCTGAATTTTGAGCGCACCTAGGGAAAATACGGTGCACTTCTTCGTCACAATATTTATTCCCCTTAAAGAACATGTGAAATACAATCTTATGAGTCTATTATTTTCCTTGCTTGTCGAAGCACTTTTGAAGAAAAAAATCACAAACTTGGCAAATCGAACAAAATACCTGTATTTCAGGAATTTATTGCTGCAAGCAAGTTAAAGTGAGGATAATAAAAATCGGTACATATTAACTTTCATACTTTCGCTCTCTTTTAAAATAATTTGCGTGGTTTTGTCGCGCTCCGTTTCACTTGATAATTGGGCTGAAACGTACGTGATTTACCAAAAACGCCGAAATTTGAAAATGATTTTCTCAAAAAGGCAATTTTTATTTTTTTTTAAAATCCCTCTGATTGAAGTCAAGGACGTCATCTACCATTGTGCAGAAAAAAACGTTGCATTATTTTGGTTGCTAACAAGTTATAGTGCGTCAAATGTGACCATGCCAGCCTAGCAGCCGCGTCGTTCGTTATGGACTGAAACTCGGATATAAGTTGCTAAAAATACTTGTACGTGACATAATCACAGATCAGCAGCTCCACACGAACAAATGCGCAGCCCGGTGTCATGGTTCAGCAAGCTTTCTCTTGGGATCAGCCGCTTGGCAAACCCGCAGCAGCGGCCGCTCGATGCTGCGGGCACTCACATTACATGAGTGCCGCTTCGACTGCGGATGAGCCCCGCTTGCGCGACAAACTACGCTCCGAGGACAAAGGAGAAAAGGAATGCATCACTGTGAAAGTTAAAGGCCGTTAAGTGCCAACAAATTTCATAGTATGCAACAAAAACTCTGCCGGCAATTTCCCAGTGAGAGCCTTCAATACAGCACGGATGTATTTTTTTCCCCTGCTGGAAGCACGTATGACCGCTTTCTTTAGATGTCAATGGCTTTCTTTTGTGTCATATGTTGCTCATAGAATGAACCTAATTATCCTTAGGGCTTCAGAAGAGAGAAAGCAACACATGAGCGCACTACTGGAGGCGCTCACTGGGAAACTGCCGGCAGAGTTTTTGTTGCATACTTTGACATTTGTTGGCACTTAACGGCCTTTAACTTTCACAGTGATGCATTCCTTCTCTCGTTTGTCCTCGGAGCGTAGTTTGGCGCGCAAGCGGGGCTCATCCGCAGTCGAAGCGGCACTCATGTAATGTGAGTGCCCGCAGCATCGAGCGGCCGCTGCTGCGGGTTTGTCAAGCGGCTGATCCCAAGACAAAGCTTGCTGAACCATGACACCGGGCTGCGCATTTGTTGGTGTGGAGCTGCTGATCTGTGATTATGTCACGTACAAGTATTTTTAGCAACTTATATCCGAGTTTCAGCCCATAACGAACGACGCGGCCGCTAGGCTGGCATGGTCACATTTGATGCACTATAACTTGTTAGCAACCAAAATAATGCAACGTTTTTTTCTGTACAATGGTAGATGACGTCCTTGACTTCAATCAGAGGGATTTAAAAAAACTTAAAAATGGCCTTTTTGAGAAAATTATTTTCAAAGTTCGGCGTTTTTGGTAAATCACTTACGTTTCAGCCCAATTATCAAGTGAAACGGAGCGCGACAAAACCACGCAAATTATTTTGAAAGAGAGCGAAAGTATGAAAATTAATATGTACCGATTTTTATTATCCTCACTTTAACTTGCTTGCAGCAATAAATTCCTGAAATACAGGTATTTTGTGCGATTTGCCAAGTTTGTGATTTTTTTCTTCAAAGGTGCTTCGACAAGCAAGAAAAATAATAGGCTCATAAGGTTGTATTTCACTTGTTCTTTAAGGGGAATAAATATTGTGACGATGAAGTGCGCCGTTTTTTCCCTAGGTGCGCTCAAAATTCAGAAATTGCGAAATTGGCGGAAAAGCGTTTTTTGCGGCCAAAATTTGTATATTTTTTTTTCAGGCGAACAAAATTTTTTTTCGCGAAACTAACTGCGAAACCATTGTTCCGGGTGTAATGCCTAGACCTACAGTAAATTTCATCAGAATCGGGAATGGTGACCGGGACCTCGTGTTCGATCTTATCTGGACACACCCAATAAAATAAATACCACAAAAATCGGGCAATAACACTGAGGCTTCACTACGCACCACCGTTCGCCCTACTTCCACCAAACAATGACACTGTGTACCGTCTAGTTATCGCCGGACTTTGGAAGAAAAAAAAAAGGAACGGGGAAAAACGCACATACAGTAGTTGTTCTGAAAGCACACAATTGGCTCAAACAGTTCAGCGTTTCCTCATGTATCAACAGTATACAATGGCCCCCATACTATAAGCGTGCAAGGGCTGCCACTCTTTTGGTCGTGTAAATGACAGCAGGGAAGCTACTCAAGACCCTCACGTAACGCCCCTAAATGGGCAGTAAGCGAAGGTTCAGCAATGTCCTGCTCCTTTATTTTTTTGCCACGTACGAGTCGATATATGTCTCCTCATTTTCATCAGCGTTCTACAAATTTAACGAATATACAAACGCGATCATCGCAGTCCGATTGACATTGTTTTGGTATGTTTTATTTTGTGTTTCCGTAAAACGAGGAAAACACGTAAATACACCATTTGAAAGGACGTACTCGCGCTAAGAAAGCTTTCGTGTAGAAACATGGCCCCATTGAAGGAAAAAAAAGACAGGCAAAGAAACACTGTCTTCTTCCGAAAACTGTGCACTGCCTACATTCTTTTCGGAAATCGTTCATGACATTGACCCGCAACGGTAGTCTAGTGGTTGTGGTGTTCGACTGCTGACCCGAAGGTCGCGGGATTGGATACCGGCCGCGGCAGCCGAATTTTCGGTGGAGGCGAAAGTGCTTGAGGCCCGTTTACTTAGATTTAGGTGCACGTTAAAGAACCCCAGGTGGTCTAAATTTCCGGAGCCCTCCACTACCGCGTTCCTCATAATCATATCGTGGTTTTGGGACGTTAAACTCCAGCAATTATTATTCATGCCATCCTATAAAGTTGGAACTGCGTTTTTTTTTGTTTTTTTTTTTTTTGGAAGCCAAGAGTTATTCACAGCTTTAGCTTTCTGCGTGTGTTGGTTTCTTGCAGTTACGTCTAAACCTCCCGTAGGTAATGGACAAAACGTTCTACAGTCGCTTTCGCCGTACCGACATGACACGGGAATGCGTGCTCACATTTAATTTTATTCATCTGCTATGTTACGCAGCAATCCAAGCTTTTAAAACGAAATCGTTCCGTTTCGGATGGCCAAATGAGCGGTGAGCCAGCATGAATTGCAGCGTGCAGCGTACCTTGGAGTCGATGCCGATGGCCTTGGAGCACTCCTCGCATGAGTTAGCGAACACCTGCTCGTAGCAGCGGACGCAGTACGGGTGCTCGTCACGGAGCACGTACCGCTGTCCAGTGAGCGAGTCGTCACACTGCCAGCAGCAGAAGTGGCTCGAGTGCCAGTCCTTGTTCATGGCCTTGGTGTACTCGCCGGAGAACACGAGCTGCGATATGAGAATAACGCGCTCGCTTAGCACTCATTCATAACTCATAATGCCCTTCTTTTCTTTCTTTATTTCTTTTATGAAAGAAGGAAATTTTGAGGGCTCGTTTCGTTTTGGTTGATACAACGTTAATGAAAAGCTTTTTAGTGGCTCAAACAACAAGTGACACTTTTGTTTTCCTTGCAGTCACTTCCAGTCTAGCACATACTTCCGGTTTTACGAATATTCATAAAGAGTCTTCTACAAAATAAGAATGGTACGAAATCGACGGTATTGGTTCAATTTAAGAGTAATGTTGTATACATATGATATCGGAGGATAGGTTTACTTAAGATAAGGAAAAAATTAACTGTCAGCATAATTAACGAAATTTAAGTGGATGGCTTCATTTAAAGAGCAGACGGTTTTCTGTGAGTAGCTGGGATTGTTGCGTCACCTGGCGGAACAGATCTCAACCACGCGCTTTTTGGTACGTGGCCTCCGAGATTCGCTTGGGCAGTGCGACTAAACACAAAATCATAGGGTTTCATACAATAACCTAGAGAGGAAGCTGGCGCTGCGATCGTTCAACCACCATGGGAAGGATGGGAAGTACAGGCTTCGGATTGGATTTCGTTAGCTAGCAAACTGTCTACGGATCTTTTTCTACAGTTTCAGTTTCGTTCTTTGTGGGGCGTGGGCAGTGTAGTGCATTGCAAAGCATTCAAGCAGTGCCTTTGTTGTTCAAAGAGGCTGAAGACCGCTAGGTTTTTCGGTTTGCTGCCACGTTGCAGCTTTACAGGTTGTATTTGACAGTTTTAGGAAAGCGTCGTGCACTCACCGCTGCGCATAGATGTAGCGTCCCATGCCAGTGCAGGAAATTTCACAGAGTTCACGTTTTGTGATAAGCGCTACTGGTCAAAACCCTTTCAAATCGACTGCAAAACGACGTCGAAGCTAAGTAGACGCACCGTCAAGCTCCTCTGACTTGGCTTCACAACAAAACGAGAGATGCGTTGGAGGCAGGCCACTTGGACAGACGCATCTGGCATCGCAGCAGATGATATGTTATGTGTTTCTCACTCCATACGGTACTGTTATTTCCATAAATAGATAATGCGTACTTTCGAGGGAAAGACAAGCGCGTTTGTTTTAAGTGTTGTAAAGAAAATAATTCATTATATCGTGATGCCAGATCTGAAACACAATTGCAGAGCAATGCATACCCTGGTGGTTGAATTTTTCCAGGTTTCAATTCCATCTCACGGTCGCGCAAACCTTTTGCAATACGTTTTACGTACAAAAGAATGAACCAAGTTTAACTGGAAATAAGTTCGTATCGCTTGGTTTTACGCTCGGCAAACAAGCGTCGCGAATCTGAAGAACCTAAGCCATCCGAAGCATATCCGAAGCCTGTACTTCCCATCATTCCCATGGTGGTTGAAGTGCCGCTAAAGGAACCCGCGTAGACACTAGCGCCACATCCCCCTCTAGGTATTAGTGTGAGAAACTCTACGCACAAAAATAACCCAAGGAATGCGCCAGCGCACACGAGCGCCGACGTGCGAGTGTGCCGCTACCATACACATGAGTCAAGAATTAGGGTCACCTCCTTTTTTTTACTTTTTCATAGTCAAAAAGTTCGCCACTGGCTTCCCATAAAAAGAGCTGATGATCGGCTTCATTCGGAATAAGTGATCTTGGACGCCTGACCTCACGGCTCATCAGCTCATACAATAACAATGTAGTACGACGCTGCGCAGAACCAGGGGCAGCAAGCTCGACGCAAAGCGGCTGTAGCGCCACTCACACGTGGTGCTTTTGATTCCTTGGTGCACGATGTATACAGTACAAAAAGAACTGGTGAAGTGCCATGGGCACTGCCATAACAGCCCTTGAGCCGCAAGACAACGCATCAGAACGAGTCGCAGCAAGAAGGTAGGGAATTTGTACATAGCCGTTGAGGTTCCATACCGAACTGAGCGTAAAAACGAGCGCTTTCTTAAATATTTTTGATTTCACTGCTTTGGCGCTAAGCACTTAATCGACAAGGCTATTCCTAGCTGTCCGCAGCACAACAAAATAAAACAAAAAAAAGTAAAATGGAGGTTTTGAAACTCGTTTTGTGCTACATGGGTACCAATGTCTTCTCATAATTACTTTTTCAATGCATATCACTTTAAGTGGCTTCTTGTGCACGTTATACCTTTTCTGCTTGCGTTAGCCCTATCTTGGAAAAAGTAATGAATATTTAAAGCCGCAATAGCCGACATTCATTCCTGGCGTAATGCTATGTTTCAATATTTTAATTCTAGAAACAATTCACCTTGCCGTTCAGATTGACTGTTTCGGGTGCTATAAGTACCGTTAAAAAATCACAAGTAGGTTATTTATCATTGTAAAAAAACTTCGCTCTTCGATCTCGCAACTGGAAAAAGCCAAAATATTACAGATTAACCTTAAACACAGTAATTCACAGTAAACCGAAAACACAGTAACGAGTATTTACACACTGCCATAAAGACGTAAAGTCTTGTTCACTTAAAATTGAGGAAGTCGAAAGAAAAAAAAAACACTCAAATAATAGTCATGAAGTGACCCATAGCTTGGTCCATCTTTATTCACACTCAACTATGTTCTCATTTTTTTTTCTTGAGAATTATTTCGGCATTTATGCGTAAGGGATACTTTTGTGTACATCCTTATAAAAGCAATCGTAAGTGCAACTAGGAGGCCAAGTGGAACCCGTAGACACCCGACAAAGAACTCGAGCTCGCGATGTCGTAGTTTGCTCCGGAACTTTTAGATATCCACTGACTTGGACGTTCAGACCGAGAAGCACGAGGTTAATGTACACGCGCAACCACTGATTGAGGCTATCGACTCAAACAGTGCGTAGAGGTTGCTACTGACAGCATGGAGCGCGAAGAGACCGCAGCTCTCATAATATTATCCTTATAGACTGCGGTTGTTTCACGCGTGCACGACAATAGGAAAGAGCTCATCGTGTAGTTTAAAGTTCAATACACTCGTCGCTGTGCCAAGAATTGTGCTGCTGTGTTTTTTCTTTTTTTTTTCAGTCCCAAAAGCCGAAAATATACACGAGGAAGACCACCATATTTTAACCCAGTCATATTGAGAATGCATGCAGGCTACAGTTGCCCTACCTACCTTGAAATAAAAAAAAAGGGATCAAGCGTTAGCAGCGAACAGCTACAAAGCATGAGCTATAATAAATAGAATCTGAGTGTCCCTTTGAATCCTTGCACTACAGTAGAGTGAAAGCCATTCGCCTGATATTTGGTTCATTAACTAGCGAGGGATTCGTCTCAACGGATTTGATGCCTTTATGCAGCACGCGAGGGTTTGTTCGTCAGCTGCCAGCTTGTAAAGATCATGTGCTACGTGACGCCAGCTGGCAAAAAAAAGAATGTCCCACACTCCACGTCATGGCTACGAGTGGCTCCGGCTAACACTCCCGGGATTGCCCGTACAGAAAAGCCCACTAAAGCCACCGAGGGGAAGGCCGCCGGCCGTAGCTCTATAATTAGAGCATCGGGAGTGTAATCCGAAGGTTGCGGGTCCATTCTCCACCGGCTGCAAGTTGTTTCTGTTTTCGTCCACTTTAATACATTTCAATTTATGTCATCACCACTCCGCTTCAATTAAAACCACAAATGACTCATCTATGCTTTCCTTGGACTCATTAAGTTGCGCCTAAGAAAGAAATGAACCCCTGAACCAATTCCCCTTATTTCGTTCAATTTTATTCCTCTTGAACTTGCGTCACCTTCCCTACTCCTCTGCAAAAGTGATTAGCGACACACCGTAATTCAAGCGGGGTCCTATGCCAGAGCATTGAGTGCAACCTCAGTGGTCTTTTTGTTAGATACAAGAGAAACAGTTCAAGCTCAAACTCACCGACATAGACTTGCGTATTAAGAGAACACAAGAGCTAGCCCCGAATATAAGATTCGCAATGATGAATTCGAAGTAAAATATACCACGTCGTTACGTAGCAATCAATACTACCTCAAAGGTCAAGGACCCTGGCTCGGCCCCCTTTTAATTCTTCGCAAATGCTCGCCGTACATTTTCGCCAGCTACGCGACCCGCCGGCCACTGCCTAATCCTATGAACCATCCGGATCCGATATCGTCTCTATGTCGCGATCGTAGAGAGGATAAATCTTAAACTCTCCGTTTATAGGCTTATATTACCCTTCAAGACATAATCCAAAAGCTTGGTCGTCTAATCTTGTAAGCCAAGTATAGGCAATTTGGCGTATGGTTACGTCATTGCCCTTTAAGAAAAAAAAAAGAGAGTTAGTGTTACTCTTTTCCTCTGAATCCCGACTTATCAGGTATATGACTCTTTTGAAAGAGACGCCTCCTACTCACACCCCCCCCCCTTCTCTCACGCGCCTCATTCTCTCCTGCGCAACGCCGCGATGAGCGCCAGCGCATGCGCGTCCCCTCCACCTCTCTCCCCTCTCCTACGCTCCCCCCATCTCGTGCGCCTGTTGGCCGCGTTCCCCGCTTGCCCTGTGAGAATTCAAGGCCAGGCTAGAGGGAAGACGCGACGCGCGTAGCGTTCCTCTTCGCGTTCCACGACGCGAGCTCGACAGCATTCCCAACGAACGCCAACGGAACGCGATCGTGCAAGTTCTCCGGCTTCGCATTGCTTCATGGTCCCCTTTAGCGGGAGATGGTATATTTCTTTTTCTCTTATTCATGCACATACAGGTTTGTACGACGTATTTGCTATATGCGACGTTACCAACTTGTGCTTAAAGGGACCGTCTACCGCTCGGGAAAAATTTTCTGATTATGCTGAAAATGAAAAGATCGTTCGTCACATCGGCGGCAACGAGCAGGCTTTTGTCCCATAAAAAAGGAATTATATTTTCAATTTGACGTTGAAAATCGTTAAAGAATGGCCGCTAACATCTTCCAACAGCGATGTGGTCAATCTACTGGTAGGACAAGAAATCCTCGCAGGTAGACTCATCTTGCTTAAAAACAAATATGTATAACTTGAAATTGTATTTTACGCACTTAAGGCAGCCTTCGGTTGCGTCAGAGAGTAATGCTTTTCTTTTCTTTTTTCTCACGCATCAAAAAAGGCGCGTGGTGGCGCTGCTTGCAGCGCCGTCTTCAATTTCCTCTCTTTCAGCTCGTGCGCTATGCCATGCGGCCCTCCGCGCTAGTCGTACTGTGCCGCTCTTGTTGTTAGGATGTCTCACATGAGCTGCGCTGTGAAGGCGTGCATTTATCGTCTCTTTTCGATCAATCAACTTGGCTTGGATTGCGGCAGCAGTGCCAACATGAACGCATAGACTGAGATTACAGCAAAACAAGTGTTCTATAATCGCAAAATAAGGTTTCATTTAACCGCTAGCGCGCTGAAAACGACTGTTACATTCATTACATTAGCGTTCAGCGAAAATAAATTAATCCTACAGAAATCACATGTGCTTTCGGTTCTAATTTTTACTGCCACTACAATCGTCATCGCGTCCACCAACCAGTGCTGTAGGGATATGCTTCACGCGAATGGAAGAAGACCGAACGCAGATCGAAAAACTCTGTCTGAAAGTTTCTATTCCCTTTCCAGAGAAACCGCTGCAAGGTTGGACACTTCAGACGGTACGCTTTCTATTGCGGTACAAAACAGAAAAGCGATGGAGGACGTTAGACAGTCCCTTTAGAGTTCCCGAACAACACAGAGGGTTATTGAGAGATGCCGTAGTGTAAGCCATCTCGAGAGCCTTGGATCAGCTAGGATTCTTTAAGTTAAAGCATAGGAACAAAAATTTTCAAGCAATACCCACTCCGCTCAATGTCCACCTTGCTTAATTGTCAGTACAGACAATCTTCACCTGAACGTCAGCGAAATGCCGGCACAAATGAAAGTCATTCCTCTCGCTAACAAGTAACATCAGTTTGAAACATAGTATCGCTTCAGAACAAATAATACGGGAAGGTGCTTCACACGGCTGCAGTGCATGCTGCAATAATATAGGCAGTCTTCTTGCAGAACAACACGCCGTTACCGACGTTTACTGGCACCTTCAAAGAAAATGTAGAGATTGTGAGTGCGACTAGACGAAGTATCCAACTCGAAGCGAACCATGTTGATGTCGGTCCGTCCCTCGAATGAAAGGCAAGCTAAAGCATCTACTATCCAAATATCACTTCAAAGACTAAGAATGCACAATCCAGGTTGTTTCGTTTTTCTTATTTTTCTTTTTAATGCTAGTGCTGTTGGCGGGCGGGACATGAAAACAAAACAGCAAAGGAAATTTAGGCACCCTATATGGTAACGGCTATTCTTCGTGCATCACGTAAGTTAATAATGATATTCTGCAGATTTCGTTAGCCTGATAGGTCGCGGGATCGAATCCCGGCCGCGGCGGCTGCATTTTCGATGGAGGCGAAAATATTTGAGGCCCGCGTACTTAGATTTAGGTGCACGTTAAAGAACCCCAGGTGGTCGAAATTTCCGGAGCCCTCCGCTACGGCGTCTCTCATAATCATATCGTGGTTTTGGGACGTTAAACCCCTGATATATTATTATTAGTTAGCCTCATAAACGGGGCCGGCGATGCACCGCCTGAGCGATATCTTTCCGCGACAGTAATATGTGTCACGTGATATCATCAATTCAGTATCTCGCAGAAGTTAAAGCGCGATAATATATTGCCGACTGTGCGGGTCACGCAGTCTTGTGACGTAAAATGCAAAAGAAAAGCGATTGACCAATAGTGAACGGATCTCTGAAGCCATTGCGTGTTGAGAACGTCAAGTATCAAGCATTTTCTCTCCCTTGTCTAGCTCACTTTAACATTGAGAAATAAATAGCAGAACGAAGGAAAACTAGGCGGTCGTGCAGACAGACACTCGTGTGTGTCTCTTTCTTTCTTCTTCATTTTTACTTATCTAAATAGGCTTGCGACTGAAAATTTCGTGGCGCTTACATAAGCTTAGGCGCTTTTCGTCTCCGAAAATGATGGCTGGCACGCCGCGTACTCTTCCTGCACCCGGCAGTGGGGCGGGAGACGAAAACGCGCAGGGGCCGGAATGACGCCACTGCGGTGTAGCTCAATTCTGGCGGCGCTTCAAGTCCCGGGAAAACCGGCGTCGGCGGCTCCCTACAGGCACTGCCGAGAATAGACGTCCCGGGGCCGCATTTGGGTACATCCGCTCTAGTCCGTTATGTAACTCTAGCTCTTGTTTGTGTGGAAACATTTTTGAGATTTCCGTGGCAACTTCGACAGGAGAAAACAAAGCACGTAAACGGAAGCTTAGTGTGCTGATCAGTTATATCGTGCGCCGCGTCTTATTGTCGCCGGCTGTTCTCTGGTGTTCGCCGTAGGACGTAACAATCGCTGTTACGTTCCAGCTTGACGTTTTCGTGGCAGCTAATTAAGCATCCGCAGTTCCCTTGCTCTTAAAAGCAGCGCCGCTTTGGTAGCTTGGCAGGTACGGTGCCGCACTCATAAGACCGAAGACAAGGGTTCGATTCGGAGTTTTGCCGGCCACATTTATACGGGGGCCAAATGCAAGGACATCCGCGTACTTACATTTCGATGCACCTTAGAGAACCCCGCAAGGTCAAAATTAGTCTGGACACCCTCCCCCCCCCCCCCCACTTCTCCCCCCTTACGGCGTGCCTCACAATCATATCGTAACAGCGTGTGAATGCGAGCCAGTGGGTACGAATCCATAGTTAAAAACAGCGCCAAATAAACGCGGACGAGATGCTCGCAGTACTAGCGCTCGTCCTGTGTGCATCTTGTCCGTGTTTATTTTGCGTTGTTTTCAACTATGAATGATATCATCTTGGCCCGTACAGCCCTAGAAATTAGTTACGTGCTCTTAGTAGCAAAGAAGATGATTGGGAAAATGACATGATTCACGGAAGCGCTACTCGGGTAATCTTTGTTATTTAACCGCGCTTCCTGCGGCAAAATTGCGTTGTAGAAGCGATAAAGAAAGGTGAGGAGAAATTGTATGCGCTGTAGTCTTATATAGAATGAACGCAGGCTGTATGTTATACCGATCTTTACGTCCACCGTACACTGGTCAGTTCCCGCAAGCTATGTTTTGATATCATTCGGAAGGTAACATACAACAGCTTTAACTCTTTCTATTGCGAACCTCTCCAAACACCGCTAATAATAAAATACGGGCGCAATCCCTGCGTTATTATTCAAACGATAAACAACACGGTCAGTGCCCAGAAGGGTGCTGTACATACTGCCGCGAAGAGCATTTTTAAACTACATTAAACAACGTGAATGCATGTGCCAGTATACGAGGCACGTACGGCCTATTACTGAGTATATGAACAGATGAAGACAGCCTCCTCGACGGAAACGGAAGGACGCCAGTTGACTTGGTACTGTTTCATATATAGGCCATATATATCAAGCATTGCTTGCTTCGGCAGACCGCCTAATGACCTTCGAGGTCCCCTTGGAAGGTCGCCTAGTCCAAGCTGCGCAATCACCAGCAAGTTTCATCGGCTTCCACTGAGCAAGCATTATATCCTTGACAAAAACAAAAATCGTTACGCTACGAAATGAAGTTATCGACTGAAAACAATGAGGCGTGCTAAAGAGAGAATAGAATGGCAGCCATACAAACGGTCTACCCAGAAAAAAAGCACGCTGTACGATGATCAGGAGTGGAGATTTGTTGCCGAGACAGGGTCGCCGAAAGACACATCGTTACTTCGAGTTACTGGACCGGAAAAGGAAGATTCCTCACTTTTGCAAAAGCACACAGCGTAGTGAAGGCAGGCAGACTTTTCCAGAGATGGCGAGGCCACTCCAATTGACAGCTGAACGATGGCGAATTCGGCGAATGTGTACGTGCCGGAGATTACCCCCACCATTTGAGTAATTAACTAGCCATTAATATATTAACTAGCCATTAACTAGTCACTGGTTATTCTTATTCGCTCGTTTGCAGTGAACAGCATCGCAACTTGCGGAGTACGGGGAAGTTTCAGCAACCACGAATAGATACGGTTCACAAGAACGGCTACACTAACGGTCGCTTCATCGAAGGTAATCCCCAAAGCTTTTACCTCATCGTTGGGCGCCTGGTTGTACTGGTTCTCATCGGTGTCTACGTCCACCATGATCCTGGTCTTCTTCTTGGTCTTCTTGATGGTCCGCTTGACGGTCTCTACTTCCTCAGACATCTTGACCGGAGCACGCGTTAACTGTCCACGCACCAAACAATCGGTATCGAGCAGCAGCGATCAGCTGAGCAAAGCTTCACGGCAAAGTAGCGAGGGGCGGGGAATTCGGTCGAAAGTGATTGCGAATAATGCGTTTGCTGGCGGCGCGGTCGGCTGGGCTGTGTGGCGGTTTAAGGGACGGCCGCCTTGTGAACGCCGAGACGGCCGGGGCTGGGCACGGAATCTTCGCGTTTTGCACACGGACCTCGGGGCAAGTGCAAGAGCGCGTGCAAAGAGAGAGGAGGAAAGACCGGGCGGGTGCCGGCGATCTCGTCTCCGTTGCGGGCAGAACCCCGAGGCACCGGAAAGGGGGTCGGGGTTCGGTTTACGATGATGATGCCGAGGCGGAGGGTTAGAAACCGGTCGAGCTACAACCCTAACCGCGCGTTTGGTGTGAGCGACGAGCGAGTGGGGGCGGAGGGGAGAGGGTGGCAGCATGGCAGCGAGAGAAAAACAGAAAGTGACAAAAACAAAAATGAAACGAGAGCCTCGCTATAGCCTCCAGTCTGGCTCAAACCTCTGGAAAAGATTTGGCGGTCGCTCCGAGATGACGAGTGATGCGGCCCTAGCCGCGTGTGCAGGGAAGGGGGTCGACCCCGGGAGACTCGGTCACGGCGTGCTTGTTTGTGTTTGCCGAGTGTGCGCGGGCTTGTTCGAGCGTCGTCCGGTGAGAGGTCGTATTTTTTTCGAGGCGAACAGTGGTGGGGGACGAACGACGTGAACGGCTGACGACGTGACGCCATCACCTGAGAAAGGGGTGAACGGACTTCTGGCCGATGGTCCGGTGTGCACCGCAGCGTCCTACAGGAACCATCGTCCCGTGCGCTGAGTAAACAAATCAGCATGCTCGAGGATTTCGTGGGGCAAAAAAACGCTACCGAACTTCTATTGCTTTGAATTGCGGAGCTGTTCGCGTAAACGAGTCACCGATGGTACCGCGAGTTGATGAGATGAAGTAAAATGGAGGCAAACATCACGAAGAGCTAACGCGACTTAAATATTGGGGGGGTAGGCGCGCGTATCCGATCTGCGAATGGCAAGTGAGGTGAGTGCTCGTGACGGGAGTGCCGCACTCACACGTTGACGTAACGTGCAGAGACGACCTGCTTGGGTAGGCACCTGTGAGATTTATTGGTTTCGCATAATTGGCCCGAACACAGGTATAATTTCCTGCGAGCTGTATCATTACAACCAGCTTCCGTGTCGCGCGCGCTCTAAATTTCTTCGTTGTGGCGTCTTTCACCACACCGGTGCTTCGCGGTGAGTGGCAGAAAATGGTCCTCAATATCTGGAGAAATATTCGCCAACCGTTTCCAGTATGACGACGACTGGCATCGGCAATGGTGTAGAAGCGTGCACTAATGCCACCTGTAGCATAAAAATACCGAAATCTAGGACGTGCGTGAAGAGGCAGGCAATCTTAGCAAATAATATCCTAAATTTCGGTCGTGTTTATGATAGCTGTTAGTGAATTTTCACATACTTCTGACGAAATTCTTCACCGATATACTGATGCATGGCCGCTGTTTTCAAATTTCAGTATTTTCTTAAGCATGGAACTACATAGCATACTCTTTCCTAATATGGATATTTCTCACCAGTGTGTCACATACGGAATATGTAAGCAGTCTGCAGCGGAGGTCTGGAGAATGACGATCGTTAAACCTTACCGAATAACCTCTCTATAGATTCTAGTGTATAAATACGAAGCTCATTCGGGTCTGTTCGCATAACACTTTCCTCAGACACTATAGCTCCAAGGACAATACATCGCATTTGAAAACGTAGAAGTTAAACTCGATGTTAAAAACACCGCATCACAATGCGTCAACATGTGGTTGAGTGACTATTTCGTCTTTTAACATCCATTGGTATTTTGTTCTTTATATAAGAAGCGAACGCATATATAAATTCACAAATTACCTAGTCCCCGAGTCCTTGTGTAAACGTATTTTCTTATCTAATTTTTCTAATTTTACTTGGTTTCTTTTAGTGTTTAAATAAGACGTTCTGTCCCTCACAAAATTGTTAATACCTACAACAATAAGAAGTAAATAGAGCATACAGAAACGCGCAACAAAATATGGCTCCGCTTGCTTCCACTGTTTCTTTCACCCCTCTCTCTTTTTTTTTTCGCCACCTGTACCAGAGCGCTGTGGAGCTTAATATTGACGTAAACGGTACAATCGCTTCTTATAGGACACCAGGACTAAGCAATCTGGAAAATCTGCAGTGTTCTACGCGACAGTCCTATCAATTAATCAACCTCTCGTTACAGATTATATTGATTTTTTAAGAGAGAGAACAGAAAGAACGACCCCTGTTTAAAATTAAAAAGTCACAGCATATCCACGTGGTGAATGATGATGAGTGGGGCGAAGCTCCGGAGAGAATCATGGGTGAACCGTGAATGTTCTGTGTAACGCACCATCAATCATCATATGAAGAGTGAGAAACACTGTGTATATTACAAACATCAAACTTTTATTTTTCTTAATTAGATGATGCTTGGCTTGCGTTGTCCCTTCATTATCACGGCTTTATGGTCCGTGAAGTGAAGGGACAGCGGTTCTTGTACGGGTTGCAACTGGAAATTAGAAAATACCAGGTCTATATACGTCCCTCGGATGGTCGTTGGTTTCATATGATCAAAGCACGTGAACGTGAGAGCATATTTGGCTGCCATATGTTGTATTAACCACTCATTGTTCTTTTCGATAATATCGACATTCAGGTCACCAACTAACACAAATGGTCTATTCTTGTACTTGTCATAATTACACAATGCCGTGTCAATGGATGTCTTGATATTCCCACTCGACAAATTGGGTGCAGGGCACATGGTCATGATGATGCATCCATCAAAATCGATGGCAGCATATTCACCGTTGTGGCTTTGTGTCATTGGTAGTAGTTTGAGATCTTGTGCCTTTTCTGTTTTTTTGACGTATACGGCCACACCACCTGCAGGACGCTCTGCATCATCGATGCACACGACTGGAACGCATCCTTTGATATACGGTCTTTTGGCGTTCCACGTCTCGGTAAGACAGCGAACGTCCACCGCAGTAATTATGGGGTAGTTACTCGTCAACGTCGTCTTCTTCTTATACAGCCTACCAGAACGCGCGCAGTAAAGAAAAAAGAATGCCACACAGGCAAACACGCACGAGAGTCTCACTCGTCAACTTCGTCTTCTTCTTCTACTGCATACCAGAACGCGCGCTTCTCACGAACTAGAGGCGGCTACTAGAAACAAACCTACAAACGGAGGATGGACAGACCCACGGCATAAGGAGCTTCGCCCCTAAAACAAGAAGAAAAGAAACACGTGTACCAATTAGCGCAAAGCACTGAGCCTTCACGCACGAATGCCGAGGAACGTGAAAAAGAGTTGTTGCACACAACGCGTCGGTAAACATCTGGCAGCAGCACATTTACATTGAGCGCTTCACCGCGCTCAGCATGTCCCACGCAACAGCCCGCCTTCCCAAAACAGAGTAACTCACAGCATCAACTAAGCCTGTCGTGTAACTTCTTCCTTCGCTACAAGAGAAAAAGAAGCGAAGGAACAAAGAAACTGAACACAAAAAGCACTGCATATTCCAAGCTTGCTAGAGTGTCTAGTCGTGTGCCGTAGTTTGAGCACGTGAGATCAAGAAAGCAGTTGGTGGACGGGCGCGCTCACCAAACCTAAACACAACGAAGGGGGTCCAGCGTAAGTAAAATGGCTTATGTTATTCTCTGCTTATCTCGACAGCACATCAAAAGCAGCGAGGTTCCAGTACTGCCACGTTGACAAAAATGCTGCCTCACCCTCGACAAGCTTAACTTGATTGACTCGCTGTTTCGTGAGCGCTTATTACTGATTCACAAGAGAAACAGCAATGACAGCATCGACGAAAACAACCACAAGTTCCACACGAGTAATTTAATTTAAAAAAGAAAGGCGGTACGACTGCTTCGAGAGAGTCTTTTCGCCCCTTATTTTTCGAAGCTGCACGCTCACTTCCGCGTCGTAAACCGCTCAGAAACCCTGCGTGTATATAATCAAGAAGTCGGTATCTACGTGAAGCGAAGCATGAGGGAGGTGGTTAGTTCGGTGGACTACAGTTACCGGCGATGTCTCCAATTACGCTTGTTTGCGTGCTACGCAGCGCGTATTTTCAAGCAACGTTTATGCTGCTCAACCGCGGCATAAACCGCACAACGTAACCGCCGTGCAGTTTTTTTCGTTTATGCACGATGTAACCAGCAAGTTATGCCATAACTGAAATACCACATCATGCGAATGTGTACTGCGAGACGTCAACACACACGCTGCAATATCACAAGGACGAAACAGCCGGATGAAGTCGATCGAAGGAAGGCGCATGCGAAAAAAGATAGGACACGTGTCTAGCTACATTAAAACATTATTTAATTTGTGTATCAACGTTGGCACAGATATGCATTCTGAAGGATGGGCCCAGAGGTGGTATGTACAGAAGCGGTGAATCAATGAAAGAAATGTAGCACCGGAGAGAAAACACGTGTGCCTTAGAAACACCAGTGTCTTTGGTTTTGCGAAAGAAACGCGAATTTTAAAGCTGCACGCACACGCACACGCACACACACACACACACACACACACACACACACACACACGCGCGCGCGCGCGCGCGCACGCACACAACATCCGCATAGGATAGCCGGCACACCCGCCACGGTGGTCTAGTGGTTATGGTGCTCGACTGCTGACCCGCAGGTCGCGGGATCAAATCCCGGCGGCGGCGGCCGCATTTTCGATGGAGGCGGAAATGCATGAGTCCCGTGTACTTATAGATTTAGGTGCACGTTAAAGAACACCAAAAGAGAGACGCCGTTAAAGAACGGCGTCTCTCATAATCAAATCGTGGTTTTGGGACGTTAAACCCAAACACTTATTAAGGATAGCCGGCACCCAGCCCGCTACCGCCGGGGCGATGAGAAAACGTCACTTATTGCAACGCCCTTTCTGCTTCTTTTCTCTGTCTCTCCGTTCTGTTTTCAACCTGCATTTCCTCACCCTAGCGCAGGGTAGCGAACCGGACACTCTCATATTTCCATTTCCTCTCTTCCTTAATCTGCAGCAGCGCCTCCTTGAGAAGAGTGTCCCCCTTCCCTATCTTCCCATGCCTATGTAAGTGCCGTAAGCTGCATTTGTTCTGAAACTTATACTCGACGACAACCTCCATGATGCGAAAGGCGACTCTCGAGAAGCTGCCCGTTTATCTCACAAACAGCTTTACAGAAGCACCCACTCTTTGTGCTTGTAACTTTGTCCTCTCGGAACCATTACTTGTCAGTGCGTACTTCCAAGTGATCGTCTTTAATGGGCGCCACTCCATCGTTAGAGCATCGTTATGGCGACGAGACGCTGCGAAGAGCGGCGAAGCTTCCCCCGAAGCCATTTGTTGCCTTAAGGTCTCCCGACCCTAATGACGACACGAAGCGTGTTTCTTGCGGTGGCGATCACTCCGTTAAGTCCCCATCGAGGTCGCGTTGTTTTAGACGAAAGAGAAATCACCCGTAAGCACGCCTTCCACAAAAAGACCATTAGAACAGCTGCCTGTGGCTTCGAGATGCGGGAGGCTGATCAAAGCTTTCGTTCAAGCTTTTCACTTATAGAAGCTGCAGATGTGGTTGCTAGCTGTTCACCGCGGTCACTGTCAAGCAATAGCACATCAACCCCCCTGCCTCACCTCCCCCCCCCCCCCCCCCCCACCCAAGCTAGGCTGGAATAAGCTCTTCAGGCGTTTGTTGTTGACGTTGGAAGACCCGCCCGTGTTGTCCTGTTTGTGTTCCGCTCCTTCGTTCTCGTGTACTATTTAGCGGCAGACAGGTCATGCACCTTCAGGTGAATTTAGAGTTACTGTATATGCTACCTTTAGGTAGCAGAGTTGCGCATCTGTCTTCCAACGCCGCTAGCAACCATGCATTGCGGAGAAGCTGCCGCTTGGATCAATTTTTTTTATTTCTTGACGCCGCCGCTGCAGCGAACTGAATTAATACTAGCCATCGACAGCCAATGTTTATCGCCGGTCTTCGACACGCCAGACAGGTTAATCGGCGACACGGTAGGCATGTCGCCTGCAAAAACGAAGTGCGACTTTACCGCATAGCTCTGGTTGCTAGCCGAGCCTATGCGCTACTCTGCTACCTAAAGGTAGCATATACAGTGACTCTAGGTGAATTGACATAGAGGCACCAAGCACTCGCACAGCCCACCCGCGGGTATTATCCGTGACGTCATCGAATTCCGCCATGCTATGAAATTCTTCGTCTGTTCAAATCCGATTGGTTCAAAAGGCTGCCACTGCCTCTCCGATAGGCTAAAACCGTCACCACTACAAAGTTTGATGACATGGAGGAATTTCAAAGCGTTCAGAACATATACCCCGGAAAGGGCGAACGCGAACCTGCAGATAACTATAGGCCTTGGGAGCAGCTCATTCAGCCCGTTTTCTTTCAGGCTTGTTTAAACACTTTGAATAAGGGGTCATCACGGCATTCCCTTAATAAATGCAAAGCTCCGCACTATCGCATTACAAGATTCAGGGGCGACCCAACGGTCTCCTGTCTAACCGTTTCTGGGTCAGAATATCACATCACCATGGTTCACTTTATTGTGAATTGATATGCGAAAGGTGGAGTCGTCTAGTGACACATAAAGCGACACTAAAGAGAAACAATGAATCGGCTTAGATCGATAAATTGTGCTCTGAGAACTCTAATGTCTTTAACTTCTCCACCATATATTTATCAATAGAGGAGAAAATCAAGTTCAAAGTATCATTTTTAAATTTCGCGCCGATATCTCCCCTCGTGACGTCACGGATTTCAAAGTGCATTTATCGTATTTTGGCGCCATTGGCTCAGCAAAATTACCCCAAACTTGGTATGTTAAGTCCAAGGCCCCCTCAGAGGACAATGGACTTCAATTTTACCGATTAGGAACTACGTAGTCCCTAGTAGTCGCCGTCAAATCACGTGACGTCACGGCGAATGGCGCGGAAACTTCGAGGTGGCGTCGCCACTAACATTTTGGTTTTGCGCATTTTCTCGCTTACTAAGCATCTTCTCGCAGCAAGCGTGGTGTTTTTGGTATCGTGATACAGTATTTTACTAATGAGGAAAATCGTTTTGCTATTTAGTGTCCCTTTAAAGACAAAAAAAAAACACTTTCCGGAGATAAAAGCAACTTAACAAGCGCGAGACTTAGAGATAGGGATAATGTGAGTTCTATTTGTAGCTACAGTTAATTGCAGGCGAATGCCGACTTTTTTTTTTGTCGCGGTGATGATTGCGATCTTGTTGATTCTATTCGCGTCTTTTTAGCTAACATTATAAATGTCCGTGATGGTACAACTTGAAGCGAGGAAAACAGGACGACACACGTTGGAACATTGGGCAACGCAAGTATCCCTGTGACATTGTGTATGTACTCCTTCCCTCTCTCTCGCTCACACTTCTAACTTTCAGACCTGCCCATCCCTTTCCCCTTAGCATGCCGGCGAGTGCCGAGCATACCGGTTATTCTGAACTAGTTAAACTCCCTGCCCTGCACCTCTCCCTTGTTTCTTTTAAGAGCCACATATTTCAACGCTGCCCGTTAAGAAGATGCTTCAAAAAATCCGCGCTCGAAGTACGGCCTTGTTTCCAGAGTGGGTCGACCGAGCATAACCATCTGTTTCATAACAGTAATCCCCTGCTTTCCACAACACTTTCGTTGCGCTTGTTCCAAAAAGTCAGAGTCAAACGGCGTGAAGATTTGTGAGTCGTTCAAATAACGAAACAAAAGAAAACAAGTTACGCAAAAAAAAGAAAAGAAAAAGGTGAAACAGCAGTGTTCTCAGGCTCGCACTCGCCCCTGTGCTAGTACCAGGTGCTCGCTTGCGCGCAAGCCTGCTCTCGTTCTGTACTTTTTGGTATCTTGCAGTAACGTTCTTTATGTTTTTTTCCAAAGTTTTTAGTTAGTCTGCGCGGTTTCCCTCGCGATTCCAACGCGCTCGTCGCTCGGTTTCGGCAGACCAGGTCGCGCGGTTACCGTCGAGTGCCGAAATAGCCCCCGGCCAGGGGAAGTGCCGTGCGCAAAGGTGCCCCGCCGGGGCGCGGGCTCCAGGCCGGTCCTTGAAGTGAGCAGCTCTCGGAAGATGGAACCGCGTGCAGAGAGAAAGTGGCGAGAAAGAAAAAGCACGAGGAGGAAGGAAGGGAGGAGAGTGCGAAGGCGATGCTTTGAGCGAGAGAGCAGGTCTCGCAGATGCAGAAATGAAGAGGAGGTCACTTCGAGAAGGGAAAGCGTGCTCTCTATCTCTCTCTCTCTCCCACAAGAACCAGAGCAGGGAGGAAAAAACACAAATCGCATCTTCTAGGCTTTCATCCGCCTTTTAAGGGATGGCCAAGGGCACTCAGCCCCTTTCCCTGGCTTCCAGCGGCCCCGCGTTTTAACATTCGCGATATTCGTTTTTGGGGGCATGACGTAGGTTTTCTTTCAAGCTCGCTACATTCGCTCAGTTCTTTTTTTGTTTGTTTGTTCGGTGTTTTTTTTTTCCTTCGGAAAACTTGCGTTTCGTGAGCAATGCTGTGTTGGAGGTTGGGAAACCCTTGTATAAGCGGGGAGTGCAACGTCCGGTATACGGGCGTCTAGCGGGCGTCCTTTCCGGTCAGGTATTCGGCACACTGACCCGCGCGCACGGTGGCGAGGTCTAAGAACGCCAATCCGGCAAGGCCACCCACCCCGCCTCTCGTGCCTGTTGAAGGTCTGCCGATGGCGATTTCTTACGTTATGCCGACGCTCTTTACTCCAATCCTGACTGCGCGTTTGTGAATGGCGTGTTATGAATAACGCGTGCACGATTGTGAAACTTTTTTTTTTTCTCATTCGTACGCCGAAGGTTTTGCGTTTGGGTCCCGCCGAAGGGAAAGGTGCGCTTCGTCCACTTTAATTCCTCTCAATTTATGTGATAATTATTACACTACAGGTACATACAACAAATAATGTTTCCTATGCTTTCCTTGCCTTAATTGCATGTTGGATTTATTTCGTTTTGTCTAACAAAGAAACGAGCCCCTTGAAAACATTCCCATTCCTTCACGCAAAACGACCTATATAATAAGAATATTTGTGTTTTGACATATCAGAACCACGATATGATCATGAGGCACGCCTTAATGAGTGACTCCAGGTTAATTCTGACCACGTGGGGTTCTTTAATGCGTCTCTAACCTTAAGTAGCCGGGCGTTTTCGCATTTCGCCCCATCGAATACGAAAGTCAAAGCCGGGTAGAAAGAAATAAATGTATATAGAACTGAACTGTCTGGCTCTTGTCGCCCCTTCGTTTCTTTTTTTTTTTTTCTTTATTTACTCTCCTATCGCTTGTGACCTCTGTGTGGCACGCTAGGTGCTATTCGACCAGCCGAAATTACAACGCCAATTCATCAGTATTAAAGATCTGCGAAGGAACACACCACGCGAGTAGGAGTAGGCAGGAATTTATCATTTTTCAAAACATGCTGTAGTTGGCAGATTTCCACAGCAATTGACACATGTTTAACAATCGGGGTGAGTCTGCTTCGCAATCTACACGTGAAATTCAGTGCACATTCTTCTGCTTCCAGCAAAATTCCACTCAATAGCACGCACACATGTTCATTTTCACGTCGAATCACTACAAGAACAACAACCGCAGACCGAGTTTCCAGTACGCAACCAATCTCTAAGATGCTTCTGGAGTGCATCTGGCCATTGAAGCAATATGACACCGCCCACACTCGGTACATTCGTTACGCTTCAGCAGCGTACTATGAGCGGGTGTCCAGAGGACTGCGCCGATCAGAATGAACTCAGCGCAATACCACGTGGCCCGACATTGTTTACACACTGTGCAGGGAAGCCTCCGAAGGCGACCCTTAGACAAGGGCTCCTCGTTACCTCCGCGTCGGGAGGGCGTGGTGGCTATCTTTTGCCGGGTCGCGAAACAAGGGCGAAGAGTCACGCCGCTGCGGTGACAGTGCTAACGAGGAGGTGACAGCGCCCTATAGCGTCTCTCCTCCGTTCACAGCTCACTACCGTCCCTCTCTCGCAAAGACCCGTTTGTCTCATTTTGTCGACGGCTGGCGACGCCTCGCACAGCACTCGCTGAGTGTAACTGAAAGATTCGTTACGCTCTTATTAAAGGGAAACCCTTATGTGGCCTTGCTGGCGCTCGCAACGTCTCGCAAGGCCCCGTCCAAAAACTCACACGACCCCGTTCGAGCGAGCGATGACGTAACATTAGGTCGTCATCGTGACGTCACTACATGACGTCACACGATGATGTCATCAGCTGACATCGTCAATTCCGGAGGCAGTGCAAGACCACGCGAGGTGAAGAAAGCTGCGCTGGAGGTGGGTAGGAGCATTGGAATCGACTCAGAACCTCAAAGCAATTTATTGCGTGTCTCACGTTGCGGAAATTGCAGAGCACGGCTCACGGTTCCGCGTGTATAGGTGAACGAAATCCACTTTACTTCAAAGAACGATCCTGCCCCTTAGGCATTGAATGTTTGCCTGGAAAAGATTGAATTGAAGCAATTGCGAGCAGAACGGAAACACTCGGTACAAAAGTAATGTAAAAGTGATGCAAGAGTTTCGCCTTAACTAATAATCCTTAACTAGTAAATGACGCTAGGACATCCTAAAGGCTTTAACAAGAAATGCGAGATGCGTATCAGAACGTGGTTCCCAAAAGAGCGAGCCAGTGTAGTGCTGCCAGCCTGGAATAAATACAAGGAGGGCGGCCATTTCAAAAATAGCGCCGCCTGTGCTGCTGTACGTACATTCTGCCGCAAAACAAGGGATTAAAAACAACACGCGAGTGATTAAAGGGTACCGCGATTCGCTCAGACGTTAAAGCGGTCTCGGCGTCACTTTCCAACATCGCAACAGGCTCAATGCTAAAATCCCTCGCACATATTCGCATATCCCATGGCCACCACTGGTATGTCACGTGCTAACCTCCACTTCATTCTTTCAGGCATCTTTTAAGCCCGTTTTATTTTGTTGTTACCACAGGAATAAACAACACAGGCACCTCCGTTGTCTGCATCCCGACTTGGACAAGCGGCTGTGACAGTAATGTCGCGTACCACGCAAGAGTGACCGACTGTGACTGAGTCTGTGTGTGCTGCGTCATGTGCTATTTTTCTCTCTCTCTCTCTTTCCTCTCCATCTTTAAATCTCCCCCCCCCCCGTGTTCCCATGTGCAAAGTAGCAAACCGGTTTTCCTAAACTAGTTAACTTCCCTGCCTTTCCTTCTCTACTATTTCTTCTCTCTTCTTTTCTTAACTTCGATCTTGGTTTCTCTAGACAGCCAGAGAATAGGGTCGGCACTGCAAAGAAGCGAAGGAAAAGATTTCAAACGCGGCGCTTTGTTTGTATACAAACTCCGCCCCACTTCTAAGGGCAACAGCTGGTTCGCCAGCGTTCTGCTCCACCGATAATGAAATGTGTTGCATTTTGAGCCAGGATTCTCCAACAAAGCTCTTCTCCTGCTGCTTTATCTTCTTTTTGTCTCCCAACCGCGTGCGAGGCTGTTGTCGACGGTGACCCGTTCTCCGAGAAGAGCTGTCGTTGCGTCTTGCGGATCGCAGACCGGATTCACTCAGACTTCGCGCTCTAGACATAACTAGTCGCCTGTCTTTGGCTGACGGCCTTCACCAGTAATATATGCTACGCCACGATTCGCTGGACCTTTTCTCTTACGCAAAACTCTATGGTGTAAAGAGTTTCCGTGAAAGTGGATGCATACGCACACGGTGTGTCACGCGTAGCTCCGCAAATCGCGCGATCAATTTCAACGTTGTATTAGACCCAAAGGCGGCGATCCCATTTCGATGGAGGTGAAATGCTAGAGGCCCGTCTACTGTGCGATGTCAGCGCTCGTTAAAGAAAGATGAAGAACTTGGAAATGCGTGTGCGTGCACGTTCTACTGCAAAGTGAACCCCTGCAGGCGAACGGTCCATCGCCATGTTATTTCCTTTATGTTTCGGTTTGTTATATGGTTTATTCTATACTTGTTGATTTTCTTTCTGGGTAACCATATTTTCTTATTATTTTTGTTTTTTGCGCTACAGAACGTATACGAATGAAATAGCCGAGGCGCTATAAATGTCATCCTCTCCACAGCAAGCCAGAACAGAGCAGAGCACCAGATAGTCGAAATTTCCGGAGCCCTCCACTACGGCTTGCCTCACAGTCATCTCGCTGTTATGCCACGTAAAATCCCAGATATTATTATTAATCTCAAAATTATTCGTCGTCTGAAGCGCGATGTACAGGATCTTGGTTCTTTTTCGGAACAGCGGAACAACGCAATATCATTACGGGATCGCGTGATTGCAGAGCTCGAAAGAAAAGGCTAGCGGTTGCAGCATCAATAATACGGACAACATATTTGAAAAATTCTAGCAGAGCGCTGAAAGGCGGAATTCTCTCAGTGAATTTCGATAACTTGAGGCACGAGCACGTAAGTTATGCAACGTGCTTTCAGCCTTCTTGCGCGGACTGCAAATGAGAGAAAAGTAAAATGCATCGACGGCATACGTTGTCTGTGGGCAGTTAACAGTTAACTTTGGTGCTTTACTTAATCAATGCGTCGCTCGCCGTCATTTATCTACATAAGCCACGTGTACAGAGCTTACGAGGCACATTTTACAATAGGAGACTCCGGAATAATTTTTGCCTCCAGGGGTTCTTTACGGTGTATCTTCATTCAAGACTGCGGGTGTTTTTTTTCATCCTGTCTCTATGGAAATGTGGCGGCTGTATGGCATGGTATGGCAAACTTCACTGAGGTCCTGCAGAGTGTCTCATCACGCAGCGAGCCGCTCGCTTTCACGTAGGGACGGAAGCATAAGCGTGCGCACGGGGGGGGGGGGGGGGGCGCAGTGTCAGCGCCATGCATTGACATAATTGGGAGGGGGGGCGCTGCGACGAACCCTCGTCCCCCACCCCTGGAGGGGAACCCTGCGCACGCCTATGGACGGAAGGACAAGCATCTTGGCTGATTTGTGGGCCGCCTGCTGGACAGCACAGAGCTGCCACCACAGCGGGTAAAAAGAGTGGCATCAACACAAAGCACTATCATTATGACTGCGTGCGATGAATCACTTATTATTAGCATTGGCTTATACTTCACCGCCGACGAAAACGAATTAGAGTGGATAAAAGAAAATAACACGCACGTGCGCACAGGTAATTGTTTTCAAGCAGTGCGTTTTTGAAAACAATAAAGTTGTATTGCCATGGTTGATCCATGATGAGCTCAGCGATAATCACATCAATAGTAAAGACAAATAAATGCTTCCTATATATTTACGCGTCCGCACTTTAAGAGTTGGGTTCGTTTCCGCTGAAGTGTTCATATTATTAGGTGTTCAATAGAGAGCCTAATAATAGAGAACGCTAATAGACGAGTGTTCTGACACGATGGTGCACGTATGCCGGGCGCAACGAACTTCATGCTCTCCACTTTTGCAAAGACTGAGAAAGCAAGGTATGCAAAGCACTGGAAACACGTAGAACACGGAATCTTGAGCTGCAAATTATTTTGGCACTGTGCGACGTCGCTTTTAGCAAACAAGTGAGAGGTCTCTCAATAAACGAAGGTACGACACTGAGCACACTCAGCTGACTTTCTAGCTGTGAATTGCTCTGCAAACTAAGACGCTGAGTAAACATGTTTTCAAATGTCGCGCATCCGTACACGGGGGACTGATGGCTCATTAGGGTGTATACACACGACGGACAAATTCGCGGAAATCTCGTCCGTGGACGATGGTTCTGCCGCCCGTCCAGCTCCGAAGCGCATCCGGACGGCGGACGAAGCAAGCAGACGAACGCTCCGGATAAAATGTCATGGCGGCACCGTCTGAAGCGAGAGCTGCCCGCCTCGAATCTTTAAGCTCTTCGTTGCACATTGAGTGGCCCGTTAGTTGAAAAGTGACGCCTGTACATATTTGCTTTATGTGTGTATCCGAAAGCATGATAATTTCGAACCGTTTCCAAAAGCAGCCATTGTTGCCAGACTTATAGCGGCACCATCGGCCAAATCTACAATGTTAGTCCGCCGAAATCCGGATGCCAAAAGAGCTTGGCATTTTCCGTCCGCGACGTCCGCGGACGCGGCCCGAACTGCACAAAAGCGTGACGCGGGGTCACGTGATGCGCCATCCGAGGCAGAAAAGACGGATTTAGTCCGTCGTGTGGATACACGCTCAACGGCGAATGATGTCGTTCAGGTACGCTGAGCGGATACCCTGCACACGAAGTACCATGCAATTTATTAGATGCGAAGTATCTTAAGGCGGAGCTCAATCCGGTGGTGGTGGTGGTGGTGGTGGTGGTGGTGGTGATGGTGGTGGTGGTGGTGTGCGGCGTGACCACCCTTACTGCGAATGCGCATACCCTCTCCACACACCTCCTCTCCACTACACCTCACCATTCCCCCTCTCCCCTCTCCACTCACCCTCTCTCCTACCCCTCCCCACTTCCCTCTCTACTTTCGCTCTCCCCTCCTCATCTCCTCTTATCCTCCCCCTTTCCACTCTTCCTCTGAAACGCGGGCTAGACATGCCGGAATTCTCTCCTGCGCAACGCCGCGATGAGCTCGAGCGCATGCGCGTCCCCTCCCGTTCTCTTTCCTCTCCTACGCTGCCCCCTCTCGCCCGCATGTCGACCGCGTTCCCCGCTCGTCTTGTGAGAATTACCGGCCAGGCTAGATGGAAGATACGACGCGCGTAGCGTCCTTCTTCGCGTTCCACGACGCGAGGTCGGTAGCATGGCTAACGAACGCCAACGGAACGCGATCGTGCAAGTGCTCCGGCTTCGCATCGCCTCATGCTCCCCTTTAGCGGGAGATGTAATTTTTTCCAATAGCACCGAGACATTACGAGGCATTCGCCACTCCTTAATAATACAGATAGCCACAGAATCCTTGATTTCGGGACGATAATATTGCGGAATCGCTTCAAGAAGCATGAACACCTTTATCGCACGTTGCTACGCTACTCGCTCGACGCATGCTCTGCGTCCGTCCATCCGTCCGTCTGTCTGTCTGTCTGTCTGTCTGTCTGTCTGTCTGTCTGTCTGTCTGTCTGTCTGTCTGTCTGTCTGTCTGTCCGTCCGTCCGTCCGTCCGGGCGTCCGTCCGTCTCTCTGTCCGTCTATCTGGCTCTCTCGGTCCGTCCGTCCGTCAATCCGTCCATCCGTCCGTCCGTCCGTCCGTCCGTCCGTCCGTCCGTCCATGCGTCCGTCCGTCTCTCTGTCCATCCGTCCGTCTGTCTGTCGGTCCGTCCGTCGGTCCGTCCGTCTGTCTCTCTGTCTGTCGGTCCGTCCGCCCGTCCGTCCGTCTGTCTGTCTGTCTGCCTGTCGGTCCGTCCGTCGGTCCGTCCGTCCGTCCGTCTATCTGTCTGTCCGTCCGTCCGTCCGTCTCTCTGTCTGTCTGCCTGTCCGTCCGTCTGTCCGTCCATCCGTCCGTCCGTCTGTCTGTCTGTCTGTCTGTCTGCCTGTCCGTCCGTCGGTCCGTCCATCCGTCCGTCCGTCCGTCTGTCTGTCTGTCGGCCTGTCCGTCTGTCTCTCTGTCCGTCGGTCCGTCCGTCCGTCCGTCTATCTGTCTGTCCGTCCGTCCGTCCGTCTCTCTGTCTGTCTGCCTGTCTGTCCGTCTGTCCGTCCATCCGTCCGTCCATCTCTCTGTCTGTCTGCCTGTCCGTCCGTCGGTCCGTCCATCCGTCCGTCCGTCTGTCTGTCTGTCTGCCTGTCCGTCCGTCGGTCCGTCCATCCGTCCGTCCGTCCGTCTGTCTGTCCGTCCGTCTGTCTCTCTGTCTGTCGGTTCGTTCGTCCGTCCGTCCGTCTGTCTGTCTGTCTGTCTGTCCGTCCGTCCGTCTCTCTGTCTGTCTGCCTGTCCGTCCGTCTGTCCGTCCATCCGTCCGTCCGTCTCTCTGTCTGTCTGCCTGTCCGTCCGTCGGTCCGTCCATCCGTCCGTCTGTCTGTCCGTCGGTCCGTCCGTCTGTCTCTCTGTCTGTCGGTCCGTTCGTCCGTCCGTCCGTCTGTCTGTCTGTCCGTCCATCTGTGTCTGTCTGTCTGTCTGTCTGTCCGTCCGTCCGTCCGTCCGTCCGTCCGTCCGTCTCTCGGTCTGTCTGCCTGTCCGTCCGTCTATCCGTCCATTCGTCCGTCCGTCTGTCTGTCTGTCTGTCCGTCCGTCCGTCCGTCCGTCCGTCCGTCCGTCCGTCTGTCTGTCCGTCGGTCCGTCCGTCTGTCTCTCTGTCTGTCGGTCCGTTCGTCCGTCCGTCCGTCTGTCTGTCTGTCCGTCCATCTGTGTCTGTCTGTCTGTCTGTCTGTCTGTCCGTCCGTCCGTCCGTCCGTCCGTCCGTCCGTCCGTCCGTCCGTCTGTCTGTCCGTCGGTCCGTCCGTCTGTCTCTCTGTCTGTCGGTCCGTTCGTCCGTCCGTCCGTCTGTCTGTCTGTCCGTCCATCTGTGTCTGTCTGTCTGTCTGTCTGTCCGTCCGTCCGTCCGTCCGTCCGTCCGTCCGTCCGTCTCTCTGTCTGTCTGCCTGGCCGTCCGTCTGTCCGTCCATCCGTCCGTCCGTCTGTCTGTCTGTCTGTCTGCCGGTCCGTCCGTCCGTCGGTCCACTCGTCCGTCTGTCTGCCTGTCCGTCCGTCCGTCCGTCCGTCCGTCCGTCTGTCTGTCTGTCTGTCTGTCTGTCTGTCTGTCTGTCTAGCCGTCGATATAAAATTGTGATCCACACCTGCACATCGGACTATGGTGGTAGAGTGTATCGAGAGCAAACAGGTTTTGGTAGCGTTAGCTACACTTGCCTAGCCAGAGCAGGTATCGCGGGGGTCGTCATGAGCCGTGCTGCGCATGCGCGCGCGACTCACCGCTGCTGCTCTGCGCATTCGAGAGGGGTGACGTCGTAGCCATGGCGGCGCGCAGCTATTAGATGCGAAGTATCTTAAGGCGGAGCTCAATCCGGTGGTGGTGCGCGGCGTGACCACCCTTACTGCGCATGAGCATACCCTCTCCACACATCTCCTCTCCACTCCCCCTCACCATTCCCCCTGTCATCTACCCACTCCCATTTCCCATCTCCCCCTCCCCTCTCCTCTACCCCTCTCCCATGCCCTCTCCCATTACCCTCTCCACTTCCCCCTCTCCTCCCCCTTTCCACTCTTCCTCTGAAACGCGGGCTAGACATGCCGAAATTCTCTCCTGCGCAACGCCGCGATGAGCTCGAGCGCATGCGCGTCCCCTCCCCTTCTCTCTCCTCTCCTACGCTGCCCCCTCTCGCCCGCCTGTCGACCGCGTTCCCCGCTCGCCCTGTGAGAATTAACGGCCAGGCTAGATGGAAGATACGATGCGCGTAGCGTCGCTCTTCGCGTCCCACGACGCGAGCTCGGTAGCATGCCGAACGAACGCCAACGGAACGCGATCGTGCAAGTGCTCCGGCTTCGCATCTACTCATGGTCCCCTTTAGCGGGAGATGGTGTATTCGCCTTCGCTGTGCAGTCGCCGTCTGACAGTGCGCTGGTGCCGCTTGATAGCGCCTCTGACTGGCGTTTGCAGGTGGGTAACGCCATGGAGAAGGAGAGCGCAAATGCTGCTCAACGGCGCAGAAGAGCCGAGAAGCTTATGTCATCGGATCCCGAAGTAGTTGCCTGGCAATTAGCGCTTCAGCGTAAGAAGAATGAACAGAGGAACGCTAAACGTGCTGCGGAAAGCTAAACGTGCTGCGGAAATCTGGAAAGCTCAGAATAATCAGCTGAACCTTTGCTAACGCTACGTATATCCTGGCATAGCCGAGCTAAGCCACTGCAAATTTTAGCTTCATGTCGAAGACCTTAGATACTCATAACCAGCTAGGTCGCTCTGTCTAATGGTCCCAAGAGCAAAGAAGCAGCTGAAGAAAATACGCGTGCATTTTGAAACAGAACACAGATGACCGTAGGGAGGAGCTGACAAAACAGCGATGTTAATTCCGCTACATATATGCAGATTGTCAAGCATCGTGACGAAGCTTTCCTAACCAGGCCGTACATATATAATGTGCCGCCAAAAAAAAAAAAAGAGATTTAACTGGTGAAATGGAAGTGCCGAAGTTCGGGCCGCATTTTTTACACAAGTGAAGGCCGTTGACCTCTCAAGCCACCGTCAAGTAACATGCTTTTAACTTCACGAAACAATTTAAGCCGTCTATAGTAAGAAATTGCGCAATGCCGTAATCGTCCTCCGCGTTATTTCGTGCTTCTACAGAAAGTGAACAAGCAACGTTTGCTTTATTCTTCGTTTCGCTTCCCGCGGCAGAACGCGAACTATGCGACTGGCCAACGACCCTGACGCTGTAATCCCGTTCACTGGTCTAATGAAAGTGCTAAAGTTGTACTCCTATTAAGTGATTTCTCAACTTTATGTTTTATTGTTTCTAAATATAGCTATACCTGTGAACAGGTACATAACTCAGAGGTGGGGTACTATCCTGATACCTTATTTGTTCTCAAATATTATTTTTCACGTTTTCATTAGCTGTTTTTCTTTTATTTCTGTGAAATTTGTTGACAGCGCGGCGCTACTGCTAAGCCCTATATGGCCGAATCACTCCATGGCTGCGGCGATACATTGGTGTTTAAGAATAAAAATGCGAAATAAATAGGTAAAAACAAAGCAAATGAAAAGCGCCGGCTTTATTAGACTGGCTAGCACGCTAAATATAGCGGCTACAGTAAACCCAACCGTTAGTTTCAACGACCACCTCACCTCTACCATCTAAAATGATTCTACCTCGCTGATAGGCTCGATATGTTCACACAACATAAAATCCAGGCAATGTCGAGCAGCAATTAGTCAAAAAAAAAGAAAAGAGGAGAAATAAAAATTACCGAAGCTTACGGTACTCCCTAATTCGAAATGTGAGCGCCGCTGTACGTGTGTTTCATTTGGCGCTATATTGAGGCTAATAATTTGTGAGACGTCTATGTAGTACGTGCGGTTAGGTACTGCTCCTTTTTGTAGTTTTTATTATTTTTTTAATATTCCAATTCTTGTTCTTTTTCAGTTTATTCTATATATTTTTGTCATTCTTTGTTATTACTCTTTTTCACTCCCTTTTCATTTTCTGCATCGACGGCGCGAACTGCAGTAGCATACAACACTTCATTCTAATCTCCTATTTTCTTTATTCCTTATTTTCTTTCTTTTCCTGTTTGTTGCTGGTTTCTTTTTATTAATTTTTGTTCTCTCGGTTACGGCGAGTGACAACGAAGGACGACACTCAACCCACGAACGGACACCTAAGAGCTACATGCGCTCCAAAAAAGGATTAGCACGTTCGTGAGCAACGGAATATAGAGTGTGACCTGTATTATAAACATATGCTGTATGCTCCTCCTCACTATGCGCTGTTCGAGGTGACTTCAGTTTCACTTAAGCATAAAAATGTCCAGAACCCCTTCCCCTATAAGGGGGGGGGGGGGGGGCAAGCGAAGCTTGGCGTGCGCGTGCCTGGCATATACTACTACACTTTCTTTCTCACTTTCTCACTTTCTTTCTTTCTTTCTTTCTTTCTTTCTTTCTTTCTTTCTTTCTTTCTTTCTTTCTTTCTTTCCTTCTTTCTTTCTTCCTTTCTTTCTTTCTTTGTTCCTTTCCTTCTTTCTTTCTTTCTTTCCTTCTTTTTTCTCTTTCTTCCTTTCCGTCTTTGTTTTTTTCTTTCTTTCTTTTTTCTTCCTTTCTTTCTTTCTTTCCTTCTTTCCTTCCTTCCTTTTTTCTGTCTTTCTTTCTTTCCTTCTTTCCTTCCTTCTTTCGTTCTTTCTTCCTTTCATTCTTTCTTTTCTTCTTTCCTTCTTTTTTCTCCTTCTTTCTTCCTTTCCTTCCTTTTTTTTTCTTTCTTTTTTCTTTCTTTCTTTCTTTCCTTCTTTCCTTCCTTCCTTCTTTCTTTCTTTCTTTCCTTCTTTCTTTTTTTCGTTCCTTCTTTTTTCTTTCTTTCTTTCTTCCTTTCCCTCTTCCTTTTTTCTTTCCTTATTTTCTCTTTCTTTCTTTCTTCCTTTCCTTCTTTCTTTTTTTTCCTTTTTCTTCCTTTCCTTCTTTCTTTCTTCCTTTCCTTCTTTCTATCGAATTGCACAATGCTCCCTCCTAACTGTTTCCTTCCTCCATGCCGGGAATCGAACCTTCATACACGTGCTTAGAGCGCGACGCTTCAGTTGCTACTGGCAACAACGACGGTCATGCGATCACATTCAGACAACAATGAAACGTGGCATCGTGAAATGACAAGTGGCCTCGATGAGAGATCACATTGCCATATCAGAAACCGCTGATCCCGCGATCGAGAGGGAATCAGTTATTGGAAAACGGCGCATACAATTACGCATGCGACCGGCGCACATTCGAGGGTCGCATTTCTGCGCATTCACCGGCACCGGGTTTTTCGCGTACAACGCCACCGCCATCACCGCCGAAATGTGCAACTCTCAACAAGCTTCATTTAGAAATTTATAACCTTGCTTCGTACCGATTGCGACCAGAAAGGTGAATGTCCTGACAAAATGTGCGCGAAAAATTATCCCGATAATATCGCTCGAAACTGCTCGCATTGACTATGTCTATCTTCCATATCAAGCTCGTAAAACATACGCACCGTTTAATAGACCGACAACATCAATACGACAAGAGAGAGAATAAGGTTGAAATAAAGGCAGGCAGGAGCCCGGTAGACAAAGAAAGTATATAAATCGGCGGAAAGAAGTGTTCGTTTGGCAAGCTAGTTACCGTATGTAGGGTTAACGGCTGTCGGTCCCGACGCTAATGGCCCGGCGCTAAAGCGACGATTATGCGGCTTTTACACCGCGCCCTGGGTATAATCTGTCCGCGTCGTGAATGTTTCCCTTTTACATTCACTTATTTACGTTGCGTTCATTTATTCTTGTTAGTTCGCAGTAACATTTTTATAATAGGAGGTCAATGTATTAAAACGTACCTCTGGATTGGCTGTATTTTGAATGAACTCTTTGATAGATTTTTTTTTCGACTGTTAATTATATTTTGTCATGTTTAATACCGAAGCTACCGCTTAGTGAGCTCAAAATTTAGCGCGCTTAATACGCCTATAACAACGATGACTCCAATTTCTTTCACGGTATACTGAAGTGTACACAGTCGTCACCGAAAGCTTTTACTAACGAAAAAAAAAAAAAACAGCAAGGATGAAAACAAAAACTACGCTTAATTGTTCCAGTGTTCTTAACAAAGGCTGTTCAAATATCAATATTCCCCAACCGAGCTAAACGTGAATACGTCATATTAAAAACAAAAGTGCCTTCAAATGTCGAATCAGTGAACCGAATACTAAAAGTGGCAAGGATGACAAAAACAAAAGAAAAGAACGACGCTTAATTGTGCCTTTTGTTTTACAATGGCTTCTCAAATATCGAAATTCCCGACGTAACTAAACGCGAATATCTCATCATGAAAAACAAATTAAAAAAGAGTCTTGGAATGTCGAATTGATTTCTGATTACATATTTTATTTTTAAGCGAAGTAAAATATAAGGAGCGTGTATAGTCCGTTTGCTAACCGAAGTTAAAGCTTCTTTTTCTTTATTCCATACATAACATAGCCGCCGTTCATAGCAGCGCTTTCAATCAACTGAAAACCTTGTCAACGAGAACCAGCCGAATCGCGATTATATCTGGCGCGTACACTACTAAAGAAATCACAGCATATCCACGGAGTGAATGATGATGAGTGGGCGAAGCTGCGGAGGTTCATCGGTAAACCGTGAATCTTCCGTGAATTCTGCCCAGTACATCATCACCGACGTGAGATCGGGCGCGTTTATACTAAAGGTTCGATGAGTTATGACGACTTGCAGCTCACTTTAATTTGACATGTACGCTGTGAATTTTCATTGTTTAGAAAACCATTGCTTTAGAAAACATCTGGCGTCTTCCGTTAAGCAGCTGGCGTCTTTTCGTTTTGCTTTAGAAACGTCTGGCCTTCTTTCGTTTTGCTTTTAGAAAACATCTGGCGTCTTTCGTTGGTTTATTTCATCGAGCAACGGCGTTTTGAACAAAATTTTTATTGTTTAATCACGCACAGGAGAAATCTCACCAGGCACTACCTTGG
>NC_051181.1:83006348-83057365 GCF_013339695.2 Rhipicephalus sanguineus | reverse complement strand
CACAATGCTTTAAATGACTTCGCTTCTCTCAGGTCGCACGCCTTCTCCCGCAAATGGTATATTATATGTGGTGTCTTCACTTATGGCCACATTTTCAAGTCATCAAACAGCTTGTGATTGTGCTTGGGTGCTGGTACACTTTATCATCTGCACCAAAGAGAACCAATGTCAATGCTGACGATTAATACACAAAATGTTTGGCCAAGAGTTGTTCTCTCATAACATCAACCTCTCTGATTTCTATGCTACAGCACATGATTTACAATGCCTGCGGCTAGAAAATGTTCCACGTTTGTGCGTGCAATTCGAGGTTATCGAATTAGCACTTTCCAATCTACATGACAGAAAGGCCTGCATGACATGTGTGCTTTGGCGCAGGTACGCGTCTCGAACGTTTCGTCGAGAGCATGTTCTTTCCCGACTTGACAATTTTGTGACGATAACTAAGGTAGCGTTATGACAAACCGCACCTTTTATTTTTTTTTTTTTTCCGCGCGAAAACCTGGGTATCGTGAATAATCGGCCCAGGTTCGTTAAAGCCAGGTCGTTACTTGGACACGTGCGCTTGTCGTAATGCTTCTCAAATACTCGCCAAGAAAACAAATTGACAATAATGTTACCAAAAGCGAGCGCCCTTTCGGCGTATCGCTAGTGGCGGCGGCTCGCGCCGAAGCGAACTTACGCCATGTCATGCTTCCAGATGTGCAACAGGCTTATTTCATTTTATCATCGTGCTGTTTCTACGCCGAATTTTGAGCTCACCCGTCGTACATCTGTTTCTTATCTTGTGCAACGATCAGAGGCCACAAGCTTTTAACTACGACGGCGACACGAATGAACACAGGCATCGGTGTTTGTGCTCCTGTCGTTTCCAAGAACATTGTATTGCGACGTGCTAAGCGGAACCAATGGTCTGTTAGGGATTATAGTTACTTTTAACTTGCATAATCACGGCTCGGAAACCCGAGAGTCATCTTAAACATTAATGCGCGCACCTAGCGCGCAGCCGGACAATGGCCTACATGTTCGCTCGTCTCCATTTACGTTTCTCCGATTACTTCGAGAGTTGTCCTAAATTTAACGCTCTCTTATAGCGCATATTCCAAGAACCACACCGAGGTCAGCTATAACAAAACATACAAAGCAATTGCCAGTTTACAGATGCTGCTTAAGAACTGCATTGGCATTCTACTCATCGTCGGCACTGCTGCGGGTACGTCGCGTGGGCCGCCGCTGCTTGCTGTTTCAGCCATTTTGAAGCTGACAGCTTAGCGATTATTTACCAGCGCCTTTACACTCGCGAAGCGCTGCTCTGTTTTGCCCGTGTACCGCGAAGAACAGCGATACCTTGTGAACCGAGCGTATACGCTGCATACACCGCCGCGGAACCCCACACACCGGAAGGGCGGCAAAACACCGCAGACGCTAGACGTCGCTGCGGCAGTGGCGAGCTTTAAAAATGGCAGCCTCCTTGTGAAATTGGTGTATAGTAGAGGAAGGGTAGCGACGTGGAGAAGGCGAAGCTGGGTAGAGAGGATGAGAGCAAAGGCGAAGCTATTGCGGGAGCGGTGCAGGTGGTGTGGAAAGGAGGAAAGAGCAGGAGCGCGATTGGCTGTGGCGGTGAAAGGAGTCGACCAATAGTGGCGCACGCTCGGGCACAGGTGGTGCTGGTGAGAGAGGAGGAAGAGCGCGCCGAACGTTGGCAAAAACTGAGAAAAGGCGCGCGGACGCTACTAGCTCCACTGTTTTATCCGGCTTCGCTACGTTAAGTCAGTTAAAGCTGCGCATAACTTTTTTTTAGGGGTATGCGAATATTCGAGTTTCGAATTCGAATCGACTAGTTCCTAATCGAATAATTCGATTCGAGTTTCGAATAGCTGGTATTTGAAGTTGCGAATAATTCGACGGGACGAATATCTAGAACGCGACAAAGGCCAATGGTACAACTTGGTTAGGGTAGGGTGGCTAAAACTAAAGCAAACATCGCCGTTCGTTAAACTTTCACTGACCTCGTTCAAGAGCGAGCGCATGTTGATCTTAAAGGAGATTATGTAATTTCCGCACGTACAAAAAAAAAAAAAATCACACCATCTCCGCTAAAGGGGACCATGAGGCGATGCGAAGCAGCGTTTCGGCATGTCGAGCCCGCGTTTCAGAGGGGAAGGGGAGAGGGGGAGGAGAGAGAGAAGGGGGAGGCGAAGTGGAGAGGGTGATAGTGGGAGAGGGAAGGGGAGAGGGGAGGGGAAGCGGGAAGTGGGAGAGGAGGTGTGTGGAGAGGGTTCGCGCATGCGCAGTAGGGGTGGTAACGCCGCACACCACCACCGGATTGAACTCCGCCATAAGATGCTTCGCATCTAAAACATGAGAAAACTGTCAGGTCCTTCACAACTGATGCATCCACACCTCCTATGTCTCGTCTATCGAGACAGCAGTACTTGTAAATAAAATGAGCTTCGCTCCCAAAACGAAGGCACGGACTTGCGTAGTTCGGTCGCATATGCCGCAAGCGCCGTAAAACGACCTGACTTTGGCCTGCGAAACCCTCGGTGAATGGTTTTGCATGTAAAAATTTGTTCACGCTGGGCAGTCGCCACTGCTGCACCGCACCACTAGTTCAACAACTCGCATCGTTCCGGTGCGCAGTTAAAACGCTGCTATGAACGGGCGCCCGAAAACTTTTGGGCCCAGAGACTCATGGCGACGCAGCACAATATTACCGTTGTCAGATGAGCCATGTTACGCGACCATAAGGGAAAAGAAAGACTACCTACCGTACCCCCTTCTGTTAGGAGGTTAGGAGCGGCGCTGCCGACTGGAATAGTGGCTCTTCTATCAACATGCCGGCGCGCCCATAAAAGCTTTAAAAAAAAAAACACTCCCTAACAAGTGCGTAATGAAGCTGTCAAGACGCCGTAGCGTCCCTGATTTTTCCTTTGTCTTGCCGTAACTGGCGGTACACATTTCATGTAAAAATACTATTCGATATTCGATTCGAGATTCGATATTTTTGGCCACTATTCGGCAGTATTCGATTCGAGATTAAATTTTACTATTCGCACACCAATACTTTTTTTTTTAGACGCCATGTTGGATTATCATGGTGTTCGAGTTGTATATTGTATGTGTTGCGTATTTGTTATGCTCGGAAATTTTAGACCCTGTATGTTCTACGTTCGGCACCTCTAGGTGCTAACTAGCCGGCGTTTTATTTGTGCGCCAATATATCCTTATATCATGCCAATAAAAAAACGTGGTTGCACTGCGGCAGCACTCGCGTCTACTTCCTCTGTGAAGCTCATGTACTTTACACTTAGCGGATCTGAGAGAAGGTGTTTTCAGTAGGGCCAACGCAAAGCTCAAGTTCCCATCACCAAGCTATCAAGTCCTATAAGGCACGGGCTCAACTAGTCGGCCGACAAATGGTGGCACGCCACGATGAGGAAACAAATTTTATGTTACGTGAATAACTGCGGGCGTTGTTCTGTATCGTTCACGCCAAATACAAGCTCTCAAAGCCCGTTGTCTATACAGCGAGGCCCGGGCCCCGGACTCGTTCAAGTTTACCCGCCCGGGCCCGGCCCGGCGACTCAAAGAGAGACCCGGGCCCTGCCTGAACCCGAGAAAAAAATTTGCCTACCCGACCCGGCCCGGCCCGACCCCAGATCGGGCCCGACAGAGGCCCGAGCCAATAATCTAGGTGGCGTTGCCCGAAGATAGAATCGACCGCAAGGGCGTTTCGAGCGGCAAATGTCTACGCATGCTTGGCGCATGCTTTGCTAGCAAGTACGGTACTTTCTTGTAAAAAAGGGCTGGCTCACCGTGGAAACAGTTGAGCGGACATCCTGGATACGATGAACGTTTGTTCGGCAGTGGTATACTGTACCCAACTTTCCAGGAATGCAATCGGGATCATGAAGAGCGTTTTGTAGCATGAGTCCTGCTTTCATAAAGAGCACTATAAAAACAGAGGGGACAGAGCACAGAACGCTCTCTTCACTTCGTTTTTATTGCGCTCTCTGTTTAAATTTAAATGGTCACGAAAGTGAAACAACGAATCGGCTTAGATTGATAAATTTTACTCTGAGAAATCTAATGTCGTTTGTTTCACCAACAGAGATTCATTAATAAAGGAGAAAATGAAGGTCAATGTTTCATTTTTAAATTTCGGGCCAAAATCTCCACGCGTGACAACACGGATTTCAAAGCCTATTTTTCGCATTTAGGCGACTTTGGCTTGTCGAAATTTCCTGAAGCTTCGTATGTTAAGTCTATGCACCCCCTCGGAAGACAATGCACTTCATTTTTACCGATTAGTAACTGCGTAGGGTCTAGCAGACGCCATCAAAATCTCTGATGCGTTCGATAAGGGATTTCAAGGTGGCGTCACCAGCCGTAATTTCTTTTTGCGTGTTTTCGCGCTTCCCATGCGTCTTCTCGCGGCAGGCGTGGTGATTTCGGAATTGTGAAAGAGTAATTTGCTAATACGCCAAGAATCGTTTCTCCCTTTAGTGTCCCTCCAGTAACGACAAAGTGCACCCTTCTGGATATGTGTAGCACATAATCTTCATCATAGTAGCACCTTGCCACATTAAGAGAAGTAGAGGGAAAAAGTCAAATTGATTACATTTGTTGTAGATACACTAACCTAGATAAATATTATAAAGAACCGCGCGCACCATGTGCACTTTGGAAATACGTGTAAGAAGCCGAATAGAAAAAAAGCAACTATTTGTCATAGCATTTTTTTCATATATCACACCACTGCTATTATATACAGTCTATAAGTTTGTGTGGCAAAGTTGATAGTTCATTTGTTCGCATGTTATTGTACAAAAAATCAAATTTTAAAGAGATTCCACTATAAGCACACCATGCGCCGTTGCATCACATGTCCTGCCGCGCAAAAGTTACTTGCACTGCTTGCGCTAGCCGCAGGCGCGCACATCTGCCTTGAGAAATTGGAAGGCGTAGGCAGTCGTAGTTAACTTCCACCACTGGAGCAAATTTAGGATGTCTTTTTGGACCTCTGCAGAATGAAAATAGCTGTCCAGCTGATCCCTTCATTTCTCTCGTTCCCGAACATTGTGCCACTTTTCAATATAATCTATTAATGCCTCTGAGGGCTTCTCCCTACACTTTTCAGCAGTGTTTGTTATGCACGGCTTGCACGGGGCTCTTTTTTTTCGTATTATAATGGTGTATGCCTTCCTAACGATGTTGTACCGGTATAAGGTGGCCTACGCTGGTAAGACTACACTGGTAGGACTGGCTATAGGTGGACGAAGTGATTGCAATGTATTTTCGGGGTTCATTCCAGTTTGGTAATAAAAGTGCAAATAAGGTTCTCGACGATTGGATGCATATGATTTGAGGTAAGGGGACATCCCCCGGCATGGAATTCATGATTCTTATTTCAAGCCAGATATTTCGTCAAGCTAATATATTTTGCCTTTAAACATGAATATATATGTTTATTAGACCTATGCTATTCCTGCACATTCCAACACTGTTGCGGCAGCATCATGTAGCTAGCTTTCGCGCTATAATTTCAGGGGTCTCAAACACGCGGCCCGCGGACCTCTCGCGTGAGAGGTCCGCGAGAGGCCCGCGGACCTCTCGCTAGCGGCCTGCGGCCCGCACATGACTGTCTTCGTCCCATTTTTATTCATTTTTTTTTCTACATAAATACGTTCTTGAGCTACACAGGCATGACAGGCCTAAAGCATTTTTTTCGTGAGGCAGCACCCGCAGCCACCCCGTTGATGCATAACCGTGAAACAAAATTCTGTATTGCAGAATTGGCGTCCAGAGTTTAGTCATTTTGGAGATAGATGTCGATATATTGGTGGAAACTTCCCGCGAAATGCCCGTCAGAAATGATCCATATATGAAATCTTAAAAAGGTTTTAAAATGGCAACGTTAGCTGACATCTGGTAGAACCTAGCCCCCCCCCCCCCCCCCCCCCCCCCCCCCACAACTCTACTCCTACCTTCGTCACTGCCCTGGCTCTTGCGGAAGTAAATTTTCGTGAATGCGGCCCGTTCGCTGAGGCGAGTTTGACGCCCCTGATATAGCGGAACAAGACGAACGCTCAGATGTTGACAATGTGGGCACACAAAGCAGGCTGTGCATGTCCATCTCGCGTCACGTGACTTCTGGGAACCTAGACAAAGCCACGGAAAAAGAATGTCTCTAAAGGGATTTTATGCAACGAGACTGCGCGCAGTCGTTTCGTTTTAGAGGAGGTCTGGAACTTGCAAGAACGCTTGCCCGCCTTGGGGCTCCGTGATCGCACTTGCGATAATAAGTTATAGCTATAAATTTATTATATTACATTTATCACTGCGATTACAGAATAATATTTGGGATATAAAACAATAACGAATGCAAATAAAGCACGGAATAGCGAGATGTTAGCTATATAAGCGCGTGCTCTATTAACTTTCAGCTCGCCCGCTTCAGATAAATCAAGTAGCTCCGTATGCAAGAAGCGAAAGAAGATCAGTACTTGTCGCTCATAAAACTTCTCCAAATAGCTTGACCCACATAAAAAAAAAGAATCGTTTTATCGAGATGAAATGTGAAACGTATATGTACGCGCAACTTATGAGGAACGCACTTGAAGGGACAGACCCTAAAGAAAAAAGCAATTCTTCTATTATCAGTAAATTACTCTTAAAATTCCATAATCACCACGCCCGCTGCGACAAGTCTCTTGGTAAGCGAGAAAACGCGCAAAAAGAAAATGCGGGTGCCGACGCCACCTTGAAAATTGTGCAACAAACACCGTGACGTCATAGATTCTGACGGCGTCTACTGGGATCTACGTACGGCTCCTAATCCGTACGTAGATCCCAGTAGACGCCGTCAGAATTACACTAGGATCTACGTACGGGTCCTAATCCGTAAAAATTAATGGTGTATTCCACTGGTCGTTTTCGAGCGCTCCAGAGCTCGCGACGCGCGTCACGTTCGGCTGGTCGAAATCGAGCGCTCTGAATACGTTCGGCTGGTTCTTTCAGAGCACCACGCTCCATCTCAGGGCGCTCTGAGGCGCTCTCACTTTGAAGTCGGAGCGCGACCGAGATCGGGCACAGCATCTGGCACAGCTCCGGTCACGTGAGTTTGACGATTTCCGTCAGTGCGTCATCCCGCTGCGGCGTTTGTAGCAGAGGTTCTGTGCGAGCGCCGTCCGTGTTCTGCAGTACGCTGCTTCGCAACCTCACGGACGCACGCTACATGAAGCATGGCGAGAAACGGTACGCGAAACTTTAGCCATGCCATCGGTGCTTCTTTCTGTCATGGAAGCCGATGACGACGCCGTCGGTAGCAGCAGCAGCGGCTCCGACGACATCCGTAGCGTTTGCGAAGACAAGTTTGATGAACTGTTCGACCCACCGAAAAGGATACCTAAAGTAATTATTAATTATGTTGGAAGCGCAGTCCGGACATATACCGAGAAGGAGGCAAGCAATGAAATGAAATAAATACCACAAAATAATCTACAAAAAATAACACAAAAGTACAATACTTTGTTTTTTATTATTTATCAGCACGTTAGCAGTTTCGCAAGGTTTTTATGTCTTGAATGACGTACTTCCGCTTTCGGTTTCTGGTTGCTCCAGCGAGGCGCTGTACGTTCGGCTCGGACAAGCTTTCTCCGTTTGCGATCTCGAGCTTCAGGTGTCGCAGCAATCTGAGTCAGAGCGTGGCGGCGCCCAGTCGAATGTACCATAAGTACATTGACCTCTGAGAGGGCCATAGACTTAACGTACCAAGTTTCAAGACGTTTCGTTGAAGCAATGTCCACAAAATACGACAAATACAGCTTGAAATCCGTGACGTCACGCGCGGAGATTACGGCGCGAGATTTAAAAATGGAGCTTCGCCCTTGATTTTCTCCTTATGATGGTGAAACTAATCACATTTGAGTTGCCAGAGTACACTTTATCAGTCTTAACCGATTCATGGTATCACTTTAGTGTCCCTTTAAGAACTGAGCAGAGTCCAAGTCCGGCCCGACACCAGCCCGCCACCTCACACCCGGGCCAGGCCCTAAGCCCGAAGATTCAGACCCGAGCCCGGCCCGGGCCCGCCGTGAAAACTACTTTACCCGGCCCGGCCCGGCGCGCGGGCCGGGCCGGGCTCGGGTTTTTGGGTAGGCCCGAGCCCGCGCAGTGCTCTAGCCTCGAGGCTATTTCTTTGGGGTCCCAAAACGATTGGGGCCCCTATTCGAAAACTCCCTATTATTACATGTAATTAACTGCGTGTAATTCGTTGCGTAAAAGCCTTGGTGTCAGTAAATTATGAGTATTTCGTAGTGAACACATTTATTTCATTGTGTACACATTCCCACATATCCGGCGTTTTCATTTTTAAGTGAAGCTCTTAGAACTTGCTGATTTTGGCGGAAAAACCCGTCGCCGCACGGCGTGCGGAAATGCGGCCCCCGAAGGCGCCCCGGTCACGTGTGTATTTCTCCGTCTTTCAATAATTCATGCTCTATCAATCGTGGGTGGGCTTGTCGGCGATCAGGCGTCTCTGACATGACAATTTGATATTTTCTCGAGGTGGTTTGTCATGTCACGATGCCCGCCTGTCATTGTTGCCTGGATATGAACTCATGAACATCGCTGTTGACTGCAGCAACTGAAGTGCTGCGCTGCAAAGCCCGTGGGTGAAGGTCCCATTGCCGGCATGGACGAAAGAAACAGTTAGGAGGGAGGATTGCGCAATTCAAAAGAAAGAACGAACGTCAGGCAAGCACACGCCATGTTTCGATTGCACGCATTTTCCTGATTGGGTAAGGGATCCTGCTTTTTATTTTCACACAAATATTTCAAGAACAATGCGGGCCAAAGAGTTTGTCATATGAACGAGAGAGAGAAAAGGAAACTGTGGAAGGCAGAGAAGTTAACCAAGGACATGACTTTTTGTATTTCGTACTCTTCTAAAGAAGGAAAGGGGGGAAGAATATGAAAAACGATTCCCACAAGCACCCGTGCGCTGAGTTAAACCTTTATAGAGCTTAAAGATGCGATCAACCCTCGACATTTGTATTTTTCGCATTCGTCCATCGGGCACATGTGAGTACTCGTTTCAACCATATTGCTTTCGAAAAGAGTACCGCGCAAATAAATAACAACAAAAAAAGTTACGACGACTGACGAAATTAAAGTTGAACCTTGCTCGGTTTATTTGGAGTATGCCCCTCGGCGGATCTCGTTGGCAGGATCGCTCGGCGAGATTGCATTCCACGGCTTCTGCCGTATAGAGTAACACAAATAACCCAAAACCGATGAACCCCAGGCACAGCGGTGGCGTGGAATGAAAGAACGCAGACAACCCCACACGCCGCTTTTTTAAAGGTTTCTGCGACGAAACGCTTCTTTTGGGTCTGTTACCATAAGGTAAGACATTGTTGTTGAACCACCGATTTTGCTGGCTTCACTTGGGGAATATCCTACTACAATTTTACCCAAGTATTCTTAGTAAAAGTAATTGACCGCATCTGACAGGCCGCCGAGTAGCCCGACATTCATTAAATCGTGTGTCCCCCCCTAGATTACAAGTCTCTGAACGAAGCAGCGGATAGCAAAGGATACAGACTGAGGGAAGGATGACCGCGTCTGAATACTTTCACACAGAACTCCGCTTGAGCGTGCTCGAGTACACCATCAAGTACTTTAATATTGCGAAGAAGGTGAGTACTGTGGTGATCATTCTTAGTTTGTGTCAACGGATGTCATCTCCACTTCCCCTTATAAAAACCCACTTTACTTCACATCATTTAGTTCAACAAGAAGCAGTCAGTTGCACTGCGCCGAAAGAAGGCCTCTCTCGTGGGTCGCATTCGAGACATCATTACGGTAGGAAACGGGACGAGACGACAGTGGGGGGTGAATAGGGAGGAGACAATATTTTAAAGCGGCTCTAAAAGCACCGAAGGAGCTGACGCACATCGTAAGTGAAAGTGAAGCGAGCTTTGCAGCCCCACTTTTGGTGTAGCAATGGAAATGGTTGGCCGAGGCCTAGCATCGTAAACCGACTTCGGCCTCGTTCAACTTGTGACCCCTACGTCTCAACGACAGTTTTAATGCACCATATACGACAAGTGTTTCAGAATGCACGGTAAAAAAAAATAAATAAAAGAAACACGAGCCGACCTAAAGTGATCACGTTAGAAGCTTCTTTCTTGTGTAACTAGGTTACAGCGTTCTGATGCTCGACAGTTGCTATTTGTGCATCTAATACACTAATATTCGTTCGAGAGTAGAACACTGGTGATGCCGCTTCGTAACGTAAGATCGCTGCCGTTTATGCTTCAAGCCAAACTGTACGTTGACTGTGGTCATGTGTAAGAAGTTACACATTTCGAAATTCGGTTACTGATGTTTAACCACGTGGTAGCATGAAAAGTGTTTCTTTAATGGATTGTGAATATTCAGATTTCCTAACGCTCGAAAATTATGCATGTCCGAAGAAATCTGTCTTAGGAAGCTTTCATTTACACTGCGCATTCACCGTCCGGTCAGTGTTTTGCAACGCACATATGCTTCCCAATAAAAGATTTTTTTTATTGCGACAGCAATTCTACGGACAGTCTCGGTTTATTTTTGCCGCCGCCGTCATGCACCGTATAAGTATACTTATATATATATATATATATATATATATATATATATATATATATATATATATATATATATATATATATATATATATAGGTCCCAAAGACAAATAATTCAGAAAAATGCTTCCGAAGCGCGGAATCGACCCAGCGATCTCTCGCTCTGGAGCGCGTGGCGCTAACCACTATGCCACAAAGCGCAGATCCTTCAGGTAGCTAACGCCGAGCGTTATATACACACCCTTTCCCGCTGGTAGGACTCAGACACGGCAGGCGCTTATAAGCGTTTCTTCATTACCAGCGAGCTAACGCGAGGAGCGCAACGAGCGCATATAAAAGTCGTCGGCCAGCTCGCTCGCTTCTTCTAATATTTGCGCAGGGAGTACCTTGTCCTTCCGCTGTCTGCTCGCGCGGTAGTTGGTGCCGGGGGTAGATGTTTCTGCAGTGTAGTAGCGTAGCAGCGCGTCCATCACGGGCCACTTTTCTTGCTATCGCATTCATTGCTTTGCACTTGCGGCGAAACTGTGACTTTTTCGTTTAACCTCGCATTGCTTTCTACCGCAAGAGCTTTCCTTTACTCCCCTTGCCGCAACAGTGTAGCTCTATGCCCAGACTCATAAACCTGTCTTTGCTCTTTTCCCAATACCCACCACGGTGGTCTAGTGGTCACGGCGCTCGACTGCTGACCCGAAGGTCGCGGGATCGAATCCCGGCCGCGGCAGCTGCATTTCGATGGGGGTGAAGTGGTGGAGGACCGCGTAATTAGATTTAGGTGCACGTTAAAACCCCAGGTGGTCGAAATTTCTGGAGCCGCCCACTACGGCGTCTCTTATAATCATATGGTGGTTTTGGGACGTAAACCCCCAGCATTTATTGTTATTATTGCTCTTTTGCCCTCCTCCTCCTGCCTCCATGCAATTTCCTAAAGAAACGTTTGTGCTTCTAGTTGCTCTGTTGTATTATGCGGAGCCTGAAATATTGTATGTGCAAAGCTGTGAGACATAACCGCAACCATTCTGAAGGACATATTCAGGTTTCAAGATATCAGAAGAAGGTAGAATAGCATCGTTCGTTCGATACATATCCATGGCGACAGGTGGATATTACAGCAAGAGCCTTGATCGCCTCCAAGCGGAAGTGTTTCTGGTTAACCTCTCTGCCTTCTTCTTTTATTGCGATAGCAATTATATCGACAGTCTCGACGGGTTTTTGCCGTCGCCGTCACGTCCTTCCAGTATGAACTCCAAATTGATAAGATTCCCCCGCGCATTGTATGTTCTACCGCGGGTAAAAGCGTGCGAGCGGGGGCGACAAACGCGGCCGAAGCAGAGTTCAAACGAACCGGCCCATTTCCGTCGCTCGGAGGGTGCATGCGATAACATCACCCCGCTCGGAAGGCCTACCGTCGAAGCAGACAGGAAACGCCCCGCCCGTCTTTAACGAGCCCTGAAAGACGCGAAGAAGCGAGGGTGGGGGAGCGTCGCGCGATGAGCAACTTTGAACTCTGAATCTAAGGGCGCGTTCGCGATCGCTGGCGCGCGCGCTATCTCGAAAGCAGTCACAGCGTGTGGCTATCACAGCCATCACAGCGGACCCTTCTACGTGTCTACGTGCTGTGCTCTCAGCGTGAAGTGACTATGCGAAGAGCATCTCTCCCTGGAGCGGCCGTATTCTCTTACACCAGCGTTTTGTAGTTACGCGATGATCGGATACAAAACAGTTAGCTGCCAGCCTCACTTCGTGTAACACTACAATTTGTTGCTATCGCATTCATTGCTTCGCCCTTGCGGTGAAACTGTGACTATTTTCTGTTTTCCTTGCTTGACCACCTGAAGAATGGCATGCAAAAGAAGGTTACACACAAGGCAGCCGTTTAAGCCGTGTGCAACCTTCGTGTGCCGTCCCTTGAATGCCCTATGTTCCATAATAGGAATGCAGTACCAACTGTACAGCCCACATTTGTATCCTGTTGCAATATTAAAAAGTCACAGTTTCGCCGCAATGGCGAAGCAATAAATTGGAATGTAACGCAAAGAACGGAAGGCAGCTCGAAATTGCCAGCGCGTCGCTCGAGCCCAAAGGACGCACGAAAAGAACGCACACAGGACGAGCGCGAACTATCATGCGTCACAGCTCGACACTTGAATCGCACTGCTCAAACATAAAGCAGGACGCACGAAACAAACGAACAGGTACACACAAGACGAGCGCGAACTAATTGTCACAGTTGACACTTATTTCTGTTTGAACAGCGCACTCCTTTCGCAAACGCGGCCGCTGCAGCGAGCGAAGTGACCTTCGTACGCTCTGTGACTTCAGCGCGGACATCGCCGGGAAAGCACAAGACATACAACCCCCCGCTCCACCCCCCGGCCGCCCCCTTCTTTCCTCGAGATAAGCGCACGAAGGCGACCACGCCCTGTAGGCCGAAGAGCAACGGCGTTCGCAGGAGCGGGACGACGATCTTTAAAGCCACGAAAGTTACAGCGCCAAAGGAACAAGGACAACGTAGAAATGAACACCACAGGACGAGCGCTGACAGCCAACTGAATGTTTATTTCATGGAAACCAGCCTATTTATACAATCCCAGAGAAACATGCGCAGATCAAACGGCGCTGTAACTTTCGTGGCTCTAAATTATGGACCAACAAAACCTTATCAAGCTGTTAGTAATCTTTAAAGCGCGCCACGCTCGCACATTGCGCCATCTATGTGGTGACTAAGAAAGCATGCTGAAGTAAATGTTGTATATAAATAGCTCGCCGTTAGCAGGCTGAAAGACGGTACTTTTGGTGGCCTAACCGTCTAACGCCGCGCGCTGCAGAGAGGTCTCCCGTTCGATACCGCGCGTCAGAAAGTTTTTCTGAATTATTTTTCTATTGTGACTATATATATATATATATATATATATATATATATATATATATATATATATATATATATATATATATATATATATACGGTGCATGACGGCGGCTACGGCAAAAATCAGCCGATACTGTCATATAATTGCTATCGCAATAATCAAGTAGTGCACTACAATCGACCAGCCCCGATCTATGCCGTAGCCATGCAGCTATTAGAGTCTTTTAGCAAGTTACGGAATACTGTACGCAAATACGGTAAGGCCGTACGTTAGCGCTTCCCCTTTCGCGCTCGTTGTGCTTTTGCCGGTGAAGGAACCCCAACACCACGAAAGTTTTTTCAAAAGTTACTGTGGGGTTGTCACGCTTCATTGCTGCCTGTCAGCCTACGCATAGTTAACGAGGAAACTGTAGTTCAGAATGCGCAGTGTCACTGGAACTGGTAGCGGTTTAAGCCCAACGAGCGGGAAAGGAGGAGCGTTACCGTACTGCCTTACCTATTTGCGTGCCGTATTTCCGTAACTTGCTGAAAGACCCTCTTGTGAATATCGCGGCGTCGTCTTAACGAGGGGTTGACCTCAAACGCCACTGTAACACGTGTACTTCTTTTTAACAGCGTGTCTGCATAAGGTCGAGGTTATTGTCCGGAGAGCGTTCGCAGTTGCCTAGCGGCTATGTGCCAACGAAATAAAACAAGTCCCACTACTTGCCGCTGGTGCACTAAAACGAAGAAGTCCGCGGACAAAAGCGCATGTACCGCGCAAAAAGCAAGAAAGCAAGGAACATAAAGAAAGACAAAGAAAGACAAAGAAAGAGAGAAATAGAAAGGAAGAAACAGAGAGAAAGAGAAGCATAGAAAGAAGGAGAAAGCGGAAAAGAAAGAAAAAGAAAGAAAGGGAAAAGGGAGGAAGAAAGGAAGCCTTTGCGGAAGACGTTTAGCTGCGAGAGCAGGAGGAAAATGTCTGTTACCTCTTTTGTACCCATGCAGACCATGCCCACAAATGTGGTGTTACCACCGCCGCTGTTTAACCATCCTTCGCGACATTAAGTTAGTGAAGCTGCTTCAATGATTTTTTTTATTGCGATAGCAATTATATGGACCGTCTCGGCTGGATTTTGCCGTCGCCGTTGCCATCGCCGCCGTCATGCACCGTATATCTATAAGTATGTATATATATATCAAAGTCCCAAAGAAAAATAATTGAGAAAAATGCTTCCGTAGCGCGGAATCGAACCAGCGACCTCTCGTTCCGCAGCGCGTGGCGCTAACCACTACGCCAGAAAGCGCAGATCCTTCGGGTAGTTAACGGCGAGCGTTATATACACACCCTTTACCGCTGGCAGGACTCAGAGACGGTAGGCGCTAATAAGCGTTTCTTCATTACCGGCGAGATGGCGCGAGGAGCGCGACGGGCGGATTTAAAAGTCGTCGGCGAGCTCGCTCGCTTCTTATATTTGCCCTTCCGCTGTCTGCTCGCGCTGTTTTCTCGTGGTAAGGGGAAGAGGGATGTTTCGAGCTTTCACCGTGATGTCCGCGCTCATGTTACGGAGCGTACGATAGTCACTCGAGCTCAAGGGACACCGCTAAACGAACAAACAGAAGATGAGCGCGAACTATCAAGTGTCACAGCTCGACACTTGAAGCACGCTAGTTTCCTTCGCTGCTTCGGCCGCCTTTGCAACAGGAACGCTGTTCAAACTGAGAGTATCCATTGGCGAGCCTCACTTCGTATAGCATTAGTTTCTTGCTATCGCATTCATTGCTTCGCCCTTGCGACGAATTTGTGACTTTTTTGTTTCTTTGAAAATGTTTTAAAACATCATCTGTCTGCTGTTGGGTAGACAGTCTTGCTATCCTTCTTGGGCCTGCTATCAGCTTGCGAATATGTGCTATTCGACTTGAGCTTAGGGGTGGACCGCTATTTCGTGAAGCTGGGGACCACCATCATGCTTCACAGGCTACAAAAGAGCTACTGCCACTGATGTAGGGAGAGTGAGGTTGGCGGGGTTCAATCCCCCATCCGCCCACAATGTTTACATTCTGTATGTATACGCTTATGTTGGCGCACACATACAAACATACGCGCGAGCATACATACTTAAAGAGTGGTCGAAGCCCCGCTACTCACGAAGTAAATTTATGGCTAAGCTTCTGGCTAGTGGAGCTTCCGAGGTTTGTTTATCCTCTACTGATATTTACTGGGTCGAACATTATTTTTTTTTAGCTTTAGTCTACCCTTTTTCGTGGCTGTACAAAAGCTAGCTATTATGATTTTTCCGTGTTTCGTGGCAAAATATTACACTTTTCTCGACATATATCTTCAAACAACCTCGGAGTGAGAACACGTGACAGATAACATTGTTTTCAAGTAAACAGTGCGATAAGATCTAGTTAAGTGGAGACAAAGAAAGGATTCCGCTCGTTTGCAACTGGTTTAAACTCTCGAAATTATTCGCACACGAAACCAAGTGCGTTTTCTTCGGACTGTTAAATTCTCAAAGCCTTAAACTATGCGCCCGTTTACGTTTGATCCTTCCACGAGTTCTGCACCCCTCTCTTCATACTCGCCCATTCAGCCATCGCTTTCTTGAAGCTAGAATTTCTAATTAGCGAAATTAAAGCTCCTCGCCACGCTTTTTCTTAATAGCAGGCCAGTGCATTTCAAGCACTTAAAGATTTGTCGGTCTTGGCTCCCACCACCGAATCAGATTCTGAAGGCCTAATTGTTCGAAAGAAAGTCTTTGCATGGCAAAAAGAAAAAAAAAAAGTTGCCCGGAATATAAAAGGCTGAACGAATTTCGGGGGTGGGGGGAGGAGCTGATTTCCCCCTTGCCTACGTGCCCAGCGGTAGTCATTAGAAAGCTAATACTGATAAGCCCGGTAGGCACACGTGCGGTGGATTTACAGGAGCAAGCCGGAAGAGGCACCGAAACGAGCCGACTATGTATAAGTGCCACGTGTTCAACGCAAGAGTAATGCGATCATTGTAAATTGCTTCGTGGCTTACCGGCAATGTGCCTTCTTCACGCCATGCTAGTTCCGCTCCTCAAGTGAATCTCTTTCTTTTTTTTCAACTTCGTTAAGTTCGCGTCAGTTCACAAGAACGCCGCCAGTTCGCGTGCGCAGCACCCATTCAGCCCTCTCGCTATGCGAGAGTTATCGTCTGCAGACTCGTTAGCTGAACTCGGAAGTCAGTTGTGGTAGCATACCGAGGATAAAGCTACGCAGTAGCTAAAAGAAAGTTCGCCACATATACTTAGGCTGTCATGTCTCGATTTCACGGTTGTACGGCAGCCACGTGCTTCAGGATGCAAGGAGCAAAGTTTCCGGTATACACCTCTCTTCAGCGTTAGTTACTATATCTTGACGACGAATGCCGTGGTAACCTCCCGTGTAGTGCAAATAAGGGAGAACAAGGAGCTTTCGCGAATAGTAATACCGCACAGAGCTTCACTTATAGTTGGGAGCGCATGAATAACCTTGGCGAGTATATAGTAATGGAGCCTTTCAGTTTCACTACGGTACGCATGCGTTCTTTGAAAGGCACATGTATATAAGATAAAATGCCGGCTGCTCATTTCATCGTTTCATTTTCTTTAGGGATTACAAATCCTTCCCTAAGCACAAAAAAGGAAAAATAAAAGGCTACCTTTATGCCCATAAAAACATATCTCTGAATTCACAAATGGGCGCGCGTTCGTGCGTGTGTGAGTGAGTGTGTGTGTGTGTGCGTGTGTGTGTGTGTGTGTGTGCGTGCGTGTGCGTGTGCGTGTGTGTGTGTGTGTGTGTGTGTGTGTGTGTGTGTGTGTGTGTGTGTGTGTGTGTGTGTGTGTGTGTGTGTAAAGTGAGGTAATTGAACACATTGCATTACACGTGCTTAGATATTATACAGGGTTCTCGCATTAACATTCGTTCCTATACACTTTGCGAAAGGCACAGAAGAAATCGTAGAATAAAGGGGAAAGATACGCAAAATTCAGGCGAAGCTTGCACCAACCCGCGCATGCGCGGGTTGGTGCAAGCTTCGCCTGAATTTCGCCTGAATTTTGTTTGAAGCCTTGCAAGGCTTCAAACAGCGAAACTGGACGCTTCTGAAGAGTAATGTGCTGGCTTCTAGGTTCTTTCTAGGTTGTTGCTAGGCTTTAGCTAGGTGACGCTGGGCTGTTTCTACGTTGATTCTCAGCGCAGAGAGGTTCGAGTTCGACCACAGACAGTCACAGACACGACGCGGATGTACAAAGTGCAGTGACAGAACCTCACACTCAAACCAAGCGTGCGCACGGGCACGTCGTCATTGGCGTGAGCCTTGCATCGCTTCGGGGTCTTCTCGCAGCCGCCGTTGCCTTTCCAGTTCCCTAGTATTTTCTCTTTGTACGAAATGAGCGTCTTCGGCTAGCAGCCATCGCTTCGCTGCCATTCGTTGGGCTGTTGCCTTCTTCATTTCTAGTGGACCAGTGGTGAGTAGTGGGATTTACCCAATTGCTGTGGCACATACCCATTTATGATTATGGTAGTTTTCTGATAGGCCGCACATTGGCATATACCCGTTAATTATGATAAAATTTTTTCGCGTAGGCCACGCGGCACATAGCCGCAGGCCGCGCGAATTACGGCTGGCTTAAACAGGTTCGCAGTTGAAAAAGTCACAGATTGGCCGCAAGGGCGAAGCAATGAATGCGATAGCAACAGACGGGACTGTTGTGCGAAGTAAGGCTATAGCCGCTAACCCCTTTAAGGCCGAACCATATAGAGCGTTTTGGCCGGCGTTTTCTGACGTTGCGTCCCTCGGCGTCGTCTCATCAACGCCGTGAGAGAGGGCGGCAAACCATATGAGGAGCGTTAACTCAGCGTTGCACAGTGTGACCAGAGGCAATGAACCTGACACCTCGTAAAGCAGTGTACCCTTTCCGTCAATGGACCAACAAGATATATTCCTGATTAAAGCTTTTATGTCTCATTTGCAGTTCTGTGGTGCAAAAAGCGAGTCGCAGTGCCGCCGAAAAGTCTATTTTTTTATTTGACTTGTAGCGCCAGCTATTGGCATTAAGAATAACCACAAACTCGTAATATATGGCCTCTGAGCTTGAAGCTGCCGCACATCTTTGAGGCCACGTATTCGGCCAATACACTCATTCCTGCTAAGCCTACTGATGAACTTGAGTACGGCTCTCGGAAAGATATCACGAGCGCTTTGCTGTCGAAGCTTCTAGGGAACAAACCAAGTCAAATACAAGCATCAGTTGAGAACTTAAGGGCCACACAGCGCACGGCGACGACTTATTAGATTCGAGGCGGGCGGCAGCCATTTTGGCAGCAGCGACGACGCCGTTACGTAGCGGAAGTCGCTGCCAGCCGCACGCTGATTGGTTCTGCGTCCATCGAACTGCTTCCGGCGTCGACGCTGTCGCCCGTGATGTCTGGACCGTCCAGAGGTGGACGTTTCGGCCACCGTCACCGGTAGCGTCGACGTCGAGGGACGCCGGCGTACGAAACGCCGGGAAAACGCCGGCAAAAACGCTCTATATGGTTCGGCCTTAGGAACGGATCTAGCGTAACTCTGCAAAGCGGAAGGGAATACGGCCGCTCCAGTGAGCCAAGTCGTTTTCATGCTGCCAGTCGCTTCAACGCGAAGTGTTCGGTGACAGCACATCACGTGCAATGGTATAAGCCGTCTGCGGATGTCTGTATAGAGATAGCGCGAGCGACCGTGCGCGTTTGATCAAAGTTTGCTGCTGCTGCTCGAGCCACCCAACCGAGCCACCAGCGCCTTCGCAAAGCTTTCGCTTCCATTTCACTCCACAGATAAGATACAACGCGAAGGGCGACGTTATCGACTTGGACATTATACGGAACATGACGGCGATGTCAAAGATGCGCCTCGAGTGCCCATATATCGCAATAAAATATCTCATTATTTCGTCGAAGAGCATCACACATCAGCTTCTTTTTCTCATGGCGCAGACATCATGCAAGAAGCAAATGTTCATCTGAACAAGCTGGCATATCATGTCTTATATCAGAGTATGCAACCGCGCGAGCCCAGGAGGGAGAAAAGGAGCACAGGACAGAGCGCTTACATCTTTTGTGAATAAAAAGAGCGACTGTAGACTGCCACACGCTCTGTCATCGAGCGCCTTCAATACCAGCGGCGGTGAGTGCAGCCGTTTGAATGGGCCGGACAGGCGTTGGTTATCATTTACCAGGGTTATTAACCTTGGTCATGCAGGGAGAGAAATATGCTAGCGCACCATCTGGTGAGGTTCAGTACGTTCACCTTTCTTTCTAATTGAGGGGCTGGAATTCCGCTGTAAATGAGATGTGAATGCAGCTGTCCCAATCGTGTCGGGTACAAGGAAGAACGCTCTACAACTCGGGCTGGTTGGTTAATCTGCATAGTGAATTGTTGAACAGCGCAAATGAGACATCTACCGAGAAAGACGAACTTTTGGTTCCCTTTTTGGGCAAGGAAGTGTTGTTCCTTAACACCTGATAACAATGTCATGCAGCTGGTTTGTTTGATACCAATGGTGGTGTTTTGTTCTTTAGTGATCGCTAACCCTCTATTTATGGATTTTAAGATGACTACCGTAAAATTGCGAGCAAGCGTCTTTCCTACGGTGAAAGATAATACGACGAGATTTCGAGGGGGGGGGGGGATTCAAGAGGGCGAGGGAAGCCTCTAGTCAGGATACACAACTCTGCTACTAATGAAATGCTTTATTGAACACGCGTGCATTTACTGTTCTTACTGAACAGGAAGTAATCCCCGTGCGAAATTTCATATGTTATGACGAGGGAAGAAGGGCGTTCCTTACATGTTCTAACATTTTGTGACAACTGAGAACGTCACATGGAGGCACCACGCTACAGTGGTACTAAGAAATAATGCACATATGTAGAGACTCTCAAAACTTGGGTTCCTAGGAACCGCTTCTGCAGGATTCCATATCGGAGAACAGGTTGAAAAAAAAAATGGCAGGAGGGGCGCTCGCTCGGTCATGGGAGCATATTTCAAATGTCCCGAAACGGGGTAGGGGCTCGGGTAGGGGCTCGGGTAGGGCCGCTTATTCGCGATATTACGGTATGTATGTGCGCCCACGCTTTTGAACGTATTCTTAAAAGGGAAGTGCTGTACCAGCGTTAGTCTTTCAGATCACTAATGTGTGAGATAACTGGGGTCGGTACAGTATACGTTACGTGTGTGCTTCTGAATAAACGTTGGTTCGATGTCAGTGCCTGTCATGCGTAGCTTTCTCTGGCCTTGTCTTCTACAGCGAACCTGTTAAAGCCGAGGTGATTTGTGCACATCGATGGTCGCAGTCATATGGCACAGAAATCAGGCAAGCTGCTCTACTCACCTCCGGTCCACAGAAAAATGAAGAAACTGTTTAGAACTAGCCTCGGAGCTATATGCCACAGAAATTGGGCAAGCCCGACTTCTCACCTCCGGATTGGGCACAGCGATGTTCGAAGGGTACATTTTAGAGCCAATTATGCAAGAAAAGCACGAGTAAGAAACAGGAGAGAGCAGAAAGGTCGGGCGCTAAAAAGGTCGAAGCATAGCCTAGCCTGAAGAGGGCAAATGCATAGCGAGAGGGAAAGCACAGCATAAACCAAGCGCAGTTGAGTGTGAGGCCCAGTGCAGCAAGCATAGTGAAAGGGAAGCGAGTGAGAGGAGGATGGAGAGGAGGTGGGAGAGGGCAAAACATGGCTAAGCAGACACATGTCCAGGCAGGGGAGGGGCGAGAAGGGGGAGGCGAGGGGAGAGGAGAAGTGCAGGTGATCAAGCGAGGACGAGCACAAAAGCGCGAGGCGATGAGGAGCAGGTGGTAGGGCGGAGCCGGGCGAAGAAGAGCCAATGTCCAGCCGCGACCAGCACAGGTGGTAGCACGGTACTGATGACGCTAGCTCTCCTCGATAAAAGGCGAGATGGTGGATGGCAATGATCTACTCCTTTAAACCTTGCTAGGGTGGCTAGAATGGGGAGGTGTGAAAAGCGAGCCGTGTTTCCCTTGCCCGAAGGTGCCGCGTTGCGCGATCCCTCCGCTAGGTCGAGATATAGCGCGACAGTCGGAGGCGCTGCCTGCTCGCATGGGAGATGGGGGAGACGGCAGTGTAAGCCGCTTGCGGCCGAAGCTTGTCAGCTTCGTTGGCGCGCACGTGCTTTTACGAGTTCCCTGTGTTAGTGTTCCTTTAGAGGAATGACGTGTACAAAAAAAGAAGAAACTCAGCGACCATCTTAACGGATTCGTGCAAACGCACGGAGACAAAGATATACACAAGGACCGTGTTTTGTGCCAGGCGCTGCAATTCGGTGCGCAGAACATGTGCGGAAAAAGTGTCACTTTCCCGTGCGCCGGCATGCAGACAGATCAGCAGTTTGGAAGCGGGCAATTCCAAAGGCCGACAGAGTGATACAGCGAGAATTCGGCCATCTGTGAAAAAACATTTTGACACAAGGTAAATGTACTGAACCCGTTCAAGTGCTGCAAAGGTTTTTGCGTGCGTCTGTGACAAGCACGGGCAAGTGATAAATGAAATAACCTGAACGTTTTATTTTCTTCTTCTGTTTTATTTTATTTATTATACTTTCATCGACTATAAAGAGCAACGCAGCGATGCTCACCTTGTGTATTTAATAGCGGGCTACGCAGTTACAAAGCGCATTCTGCTATCGGGCTGCACACACTGCAAAAATGCGTGCATTGTGCTAATAGAAAGCACTGCATGACAGCTGCAAAGTCAGATAATCTAGCAAATGGGATATTTGAGGGCTGCTGTATCCATCAAAGTTACTATACAACTTGACACAGATATATGTAAAGCAGGCTGACACTTGTGTTCAGCAGAGTGCGCTTGCATTCAAAGATAGTAGGCAGCTTGTTGCGGCTCTGTAAGGAGCGTGTTGCAGAAATTGGCTACGTCGAACATGTGAAGAATTAACAATATCAGTGGTCAAATTCTTTTGCATCACTATCGAGGGTTCATTTGCATTTGAAGGGGCTCAACCTGGGATAAAGCGAGGACAAATAAAAAAAATTGAATACATTCGCATAACCTATACAAGAATATCCACCAGTGTATCGCTCAGAAAATGATGCTAATTAAATTTTGTTGAAGCGATGAAACTAATTGCTGTCTCAATTTCTATTCAACATTGAGCATACTGGCTCCGTGACGGCGCGACCTCGAGTGTAATGCAAATTCAGCATTGAGTAAATGGCAAGGAACAAATGGATAAGGCAAGGCGCACTCTGGAGGTATATTTAGTAGTACGAGTAACTACAGTGTATCAAAGGTTATCGCGTGATAATGTTAGAAAACGTCGTCAAAGATATAACGCTCCTGCAGGAAGAAGCTTTCTCTTTTACTCCGTAAATATCTCCATCTTATGAAGATGAAGATAATTTTGCCTTCATCAAACATGTAAACATTGGTTCATTCGAAATAACACTTCATCGAAGAATGGTTTGATTATGGAGGCTCGAATTATGCCTGGTTGTTGGCGGCCGAAAGCTTCGCACTAATGCCGTGATCCTTGAGTGAGTAAAAATGTTTATGTTGATAAAGCTCTTTCACTGGCGAAAATCTAGTACCGACGCGAGTGCCTGGTCGTTGGCAGGGGGCATTTCCCCCGCCTCCCTGGACCCACACCAGCGTTCCCCCACTCCACCATACGCGATGCAGCACGGGTTTGCACCCCCGAAGACAAAATCCTGCCGACGCCCATGCGCGAGTGCATTACCACAGCGCAAGCTGGCAGCGCCTCCGACTACAGCGCCACCGCTGCGGGATCGCGAATGGGGGCCATCTTAGAGCGGCCGGTTTTCACACCTCCCAATTCTAGCCACCCTAACCTTGCTGAACCATGCTCTGCTTTGCCTAGCTTTGCATTACATTCTATTATATCGCTGAGGCTTTCCCTCAGCTCCGCTGTCCCTTGCTCTTTACGACGTTAAGTCAGTCGTAGCCACTAATAATTTGTTTGTTTAATTTAACAGTCGCGGAACAGCCAGGATGCGTGTAACCACGGCCAAGCTGAACCTAACCTCACCAGTCAACAACCACGTACCGCCAACCACGATTACCAGGCGGGAATACACAATTATCACCAGTCCTATACTGGTTGGCTGGTTGGTCTCAGTGGCGTGTCAACTCATTCGCGAGTGGGGGGGCTGGCGTCGCTCACTCTGACCGCCGGATATATATATATATATATATATATATATATATATATATATATATATATATATATATATATATATATATATATATATATATATATATATATATATATATATATATATATATATTTCATTTGAAGCGATATTTATATTCATAGAGTTGATCAGATGATTGGCTTTTCAAAACTGTTTGTTTTAAATCAAGGAAGAATCTGCACCAACAAATTGTGCAGGTTGGGCCACCCTACACCGCGACAACACATCAATGTTTAATAACATTTTGGAAATATTACCAGTGAAGTTTAAAGAGTACATCCAAATTTAACCTCATCATCTCAGCATTCCATCAGCAAACTTCCCAGTCTTAGTTTGGCGTTGTAGATACGATGAGTATGAAAAACCTGCTATGACTCTAGTACCTTAAATTCTCACTTATTAAGCAAAACATGTGGCTGGCAAAGCAAGGTACTTCGCAGAAGTCTTCAGGATAAGCTGAGTGCCAATTTCTTTACTGTTAGAGCCCCCTAATATAAAGTCTTTCGAAAGAAGAATACTAAGTTCAGTCGATTGATACTTAAGCAAACCACAGTGAGCTGTTTGTGTATAGTTATAAGATTATAAATGACTAAGAATTTATATATTACAGTGTCGTTCCTTGCCCTCCTACTTTTCCCAGCTTGGGTGGGGAGTGGACAGAAAAGCGGTGAAGTCGCCCTTTACTCCTCCCCTGCGGTTCCTCGCAAATAAATAGCCTACGTAAACTGTGTAAGCTCAAATTTTCCTTGAAAAAAATTGTGGGCGATTATAACGTTAAACTACCCCGCATTGTTTCCTTACGTATAGTTCAGCTGTTAATTGTCGATTACCACGTACGCATGAATCCGTAAAATGATAATAATAATGAACTACTTTCAATACGACGTATTGATTGTCATTGGTTCTTCGCTATTCGTCAAAAATTTTCAATGTACCATAAGATCGCCTCCAATTGTTACGCGACGCCACAAGTCTGCGTAAACTCGCGACGTTAAAATGAAGTGTGCACAGTAAGCAGCACACTACTGTGCTGAACACTAACTCTTTTTTTTTTAATAGCCATACAGTGTCTCTTTCTGAACGTAATTTAAGAAGGCTGCCCGCCAATCACATAGGCAGCGGCTGCTTATAGCAGCGGGCGAGATGGATTCATATGTGTAATTGCGTATAATAGATACTTTCAGTTGTAGTATAACGATGTTCAGATGTTTTTGCACAACTCTCTGTGAACTCATCGTTGCTGACAAAGAGGTAGAAAGAGAAGTAAACATTATTAGGAACAGACACAACCCTTTGCAGGTAGGCAGCCTTCTTAGTGCAGAAAACCGTGGACGCTGATCATCTCCCTGGTGAGGTAGATCAAGTAACCGGGCAAACTTGAAAGCTGGGCTTCTCAATGTACTCGAGTCCACTGCCTTGTTACAAGCCGCCACGATCGCTGCAGGCTACCATATTATAAGCCAAGTGAAGCAGGCTAATCGGAGACTAAAGGGGGAATCTATTTTAGCTGTCTTGGCTAGGCATAAATAAAATACCAGACACTTCTGCACACTCATCAACTCACATCAGTTTTCTTCAAAATTGGCTAGCGCGAAAATCGACAAGGACTAAGAAGGAACACCGATGTAAAGGACAGGTGCTACTCGAAACTAAGCTTTATTCAGAAACGTCTTCCTACATATATACACAGCCTAGTGGTGCACGCAGGCGCAATGCACATGACAGTCGACAATGCTAATCAGGATCGGGATACCAAAACATATTCGCGTCATAACCAAGTGTCTAAGAACAGTCTTTCCTTACTGCGCAGAACAACAGAAGTGTCACTGATACATTCACGGTCTTTCTTTTTAATGTGATAAGCCTCCATTAGTTCTCTCGCCAGCGCATTCCGAGTTCTGCCCAGAATTCGAACGCTAGACAGCACTGGCTCACAGGCACAGGTCCTACAATGCATAGGCAGATGAAAAGTCAAATTATTCTTAAGAGATCACTCGTGTTCCCGTGCTCGATCGTTGACGCAACGACGAGTTTGTCCGATATAAACCTTGCCAAAAGTGAGTGGGATTTCGCACACGACGCTTACGGCGCATGTGACGTAGGGCCGGACGTGCTTTTTTCCGCACGTCGGTTTTTTAAGTGGTCCCGTCCACTTAAAAAAAAAACATGGCTGATCCCTCCGTCATAGGAATCGGTATAACACGAAAGTGAAACGTGTCTTCACAGAAGTAGTGCTTATTGTGTAGTGATATGAGACCTTGTACAATGTCTATTCGTGTTTGGCAGCTATAGCACCGTTTGACGTGGATGCACCCATGTTGACAGCATGTCTCTATCGCGACGACTAACGCCCATGATCATGATTAAACCGTTGTGGTATCTTACGGTGCGAACATATATTTGGACACAGGGAATCGTGAATCCCGCGTAAGGATGATATCAACAAGCTCATAATCAACATCGGTACCCGGTATGCACTTCTTCAAAGCGTCGTCAATTAAGGAGAGAAACGGCACGGTGTCCGCTTTCTAGTAATGGGTAGCCGACGCCTGTGCTCATGCATTCATAACACGCACTGCACTTCAGCAACGCGGGAGGTAGAGGTTCGTAGCCTGAGCCGCAAACGCGTGCGTCCCGCTGGCCTCTGTCTCGCAGGCGCTGCTCTCGCTCCACCAAGGCACGACATTCGCCCGTCGAAATCGCGTCCTTTCTGCTACGCATATTGCAGCAGTTTTTTTAGTCGGTGCTCTCGCAATTGAAGCAGTCGGCGGCAGAGAAATCCCGTTCGTGCACGTGGAAGCTGCACTACTCCGATGAGCCGACGCACGCTAACACGAATCCAAAGGCAAAGAACGTAACTGCGTCAAGGGTGCCTCGGCGACGCCAGCGCGGCCAGTCTACCTCTCTCGTATCGAGACGCTTTAACCATGACCGCCGATGTCACGTGCAATCTCGGAGTAAGCGCTAGTAAGTGTCGATCGTGAAGCATTACTTCTTTTCACCTCTCACAGACGGCGGCACCGCCCCGCTCCGCCCGCCGCGAAAGAGAAGGTGTGAAAGATATAACGCGCGTTCGCGCCGTGCCTAGCATCTCCCGAGTTGGCTTAGTCGGTAGAGCGTCGGGCGCTTGCCGTCGCGGCCGCAACGTCGTGGGTTCGATTCCCAGCGGGGTATCTTTTTCTTGGTTTTTTTCTTTCGCACCCGTTGGCGTCCATTTTATCAACGTCATATCCGTGACGGATGTACTTGGTGGACCCCGGCATAAAACACTTTCGTGTTAAAAACCACGTCCGGCCCTACGTCACATGCGCCGTAGGCGTCGTGTGCGAAATCCCACTCACTTGTGGCAAGGTTTATATCGGACAAACTGGTCGTTGCGTCAACGATCGAGCACGGGAACACGAGCGATCTACTGAGAATAATTTGACTTTTCATCTGCCTATGCATTGTAGGACCTGTGCCTGTGAGCCAGTGCTGTCTAGCATTCGAATTCTGGGCAGAAGTGGGAATGCGCTGGCGAGAGAACTAATGGAGGCTTATCACATTAAAAAGAAAGACCGTGAATGTATCAGTGACACTTCTGTTGTTCTGCGCAGTAAGGAAAGACTGTTTTTAGATACTTGGTTATGACTGCGAATATGTTTTGGTATCCCAATCCTGATTAGCATTGTCGACTGTCATGTGCATTGCGCCTGCGTGCGCCACTCGGCTGTGTATATATGTAGGAAGACGTTTCTGAATAAAGCTTAGTTGCGAGTAGCGCCTGTCCTTTACATCAGTGTTCCTTCATAGTCCTTGTCGATTTTCGCGCTAGCCAATTTTGAAGATTATGAACCAACTAGCCCAACAACGTATACTATTAAGCTCACCTCAATTTGAGTATGGAGCAGTGACGATGCTATTCGTTTTCAAAGAAATTGAATTTCCTGAAAAAGCAGAGCGTTTGATCGGGCTATAAAACGTTTACTGGTTCCCGCCCATATTGGCGTCGCGGATTACATAAATTTCAGGCCAGGCAGGAGAAAATAAAATCATGACAGATTGTTGTAATGTTATAGAGCCCCTGCTGAGCGATAGCCTCCTCTGCAATGCTCGAGCGCAACACGCACAAGCGTGTAATAGGCAGCCCGCGCCGCAGGTAGCCTACAGTGCGGGGTCATGACACACGGAGGACAGTCGTCACAGCAGAATCGTGGGACAAATTTTATTACAAAATTACGGTATTGCTGCGTTCAAGTAAAACTTTGCCTCACTTGTTAGTGCCCCAGTCTGCAGAAGACAATAACCACTGTCGAAAGTGGGGGGGGGGGTTCCGCCCCCCCCCCCAACATTTCTGAGTGGGGGGGCTGGCGCCCCCCTTGCCCCCCCCCCCGGTAATACGCCTATGGTTGGTTTACGGCGTTTAACATCCAAAAGCGACTCAGGCTATGAGAGGCGGCACAGTTCAGGTCTCTGGATAATTTAGACCGCCTGGCGTTCTTAAACGTGCACTGAAGTCGCACGTTAGACGGGCCCATGGAATTTCGCCTCTGTCTAAATGCCGCCGCCGGGGCTGTGTCGGTGAACCCGCGTCAGCAGCTGGAGCACTTTAACCCGCATGCCACCGCGGAGACCTGTCCTAATTCACACAGTCACTATATAGCAGTTGAGAGATATTTCGTAGAAAAAACAGACAGAGAAAATACGCACATACATGGTACCCGGGCATGGCCCGGGTATGCCTCTCTCCATTAGCATACCGGTGAGTAACCCGAGACACTGGGAATCGAACCTAACACATCCCGCATCGGCGGCGGACGCTCTATAGCCACTTGACCAGCTCTGCGGTAATATACATAGCTCTCTTTGTGGCGTTCTCTGTATGTCCCTCATTTGCATCTCACGTTCTCCTTCTCTCTCTCTCAAATTTTCAATCGCTTAATTGTCCGCGAATGCGGAGCGTTGAAAATCGCAGGAAAGTCGATGGTCTGGCGAAAGCTCGTCTAGTCGACATGAAACATTAGGGAAAACTTTTAAAGACGCCGACCAAGGCGGAATTATAGTTACTTTGAGGTTTCGTCATAGCATTGTCTTCATGAACCCACGCAAGGCGCACTGCCAGCCCGTGGCTGTCAGCAAGGCTACCGTGGGGGAGCCGAACCGTAAGAGTAGATGCACTTTCCGTCTTGGACGGCGTCTTTCAAAGTTTTTACGAAAATGCCAGGATGACCATTACCGGTCGTAAGATGGAGTCATTTTTTCTTTAATTAGAACGCAATTTTCGTGGCTGGCACGATAGATTCCTCACGGACGGACGACACAGCTTCCGGTGTGACATCTTGCACACACGTACAGACACGAGTGGCATCGGCGCCTCGCGTGTGTACACTGGATAAACATTAATCAATATGAACAAACCTGTTCTCAGGAGTAGACTTTCATTCTGCCTCACTAACACTGATGTCCGATATTGTAACCGCTACGCCCCAGACTCGTTCCACGTCAAGCGCAATATCCCGCGTGCCAGCGAGCGCGTTCGTACGCTTGGAGCTTTTTCACAGTTGCCACAAAGGTGATTTTTTTAGGGGCGAAGCTCCTCTTAGTCTAACCTTGTCACGCGTCCGGCGTAACGCGTAACCGGCAGTATACTACGACCCATCACCGATCCTTTGCAAACTGCCCACTACTTTGTCTTTGCAAACATCCCACTACGACTCATCGCCGATCCATCGCTTCACCGATCATAAAGCCGTTATAATGAAGGGGGAACGGCAGCGACGTCTAGCTACCACTTACGATTAATAAAATTTCTTGTATAAATAGAGACAGTGTTTGTCACGTCTTTGATGATGCCCTGGGCTATCGCTTTGATTACTGCTGGGCGAAACCACTGAAGATTTCACGGTGTAACCATGATTGCTTCAGGAGCTTCGCCCAAGCTCTTCATCGTTCACCCGTGGATATGCTGTGAATTTTTTTTGTTCGTTAGTTTCCTTCGTGTAGGCCAGCGTGTTGAGATCCTGACGCGTTTTCATAACGCTGACCGAACGTTGTCAAATCGTCTTTATGAGATTCGCTTTGAAATTATTAAGTGACACAAAATTGACACCAGTCTATTTCAGCTGTAACGTTTCCTTTCGTCGAGCAGTAGTGTTCCAGCAGTACAGTAAGTCACTCAATCGCTTCAATGGCGAATTTTAGGATCATATTTTCCGGATACAAAAGCCTTTTTTTCTCTAACATCCTCAGGGATTTTCTTCGCAGGTTCATACTTAAAACGGGCGACAAAAAATTTTGCTCGTTCAAGGATTTTTCTCCATACTGTGGGCTTCAGCTTCTCTTATTTGCGAAATTTTACTACAATATTTTGTCTCAAAAGCTGGGTGAATACTGTAGTCTCTTCTACACGGTTCGGACTTTTCACTAGTTGGTCGAATAGCCGATTTTCTTTCTCAATGCGTTTCATTTTACTTGCAGGGTCACCGTCTTCCTTAACCTCTTACGGGCACGATCCAAAGGGAATGGTATGCGACGAAGGCACTCGCAAACTGGCTCGTGTCTGAATAGCGCGTAACGAGCCACGACACGTGTCAAGGCAACTTAGCCCCGCCCAGTGCCTCCTACGGTCTCCTGTCGACCTTAGGTTGACTTAACGCGGGAGTATCAGCGTAACAGCACCCACTATCCGAGACCGATCGCGGGTGAAGACCAAGTTAACAACAAAGCAAAGGTGGCCCATCCAGGAACTACAACGCCTATTATATGTCTACTGCACGCCTCGGCCCCTGTTGCGAGCGGGAGACCATGCACCCGACTGCCCGGTGCAGGCGGGATGTTTTCGCTCTGTCCACCGATAATTGGCCGGACCCGCACGGCCCATTGTCGGAAAGGGAGCGACCATCGCGACGACGTTCCCCGTAATTCGGTAAGGCATTCTATATGCGCACAGGGTGGACAATACGAGAACGCTGGCTCTGAACTACAGTCGGGGTTGAGAACCCCGCGGCAAAGTTGCTTGACGGCAGTGCGCCTTTCCGCTACGGCTCTTTATTGCGCTTTGTCTATATATTTACTGGCCTAAAGAGGGAAGATTATCTATCAAGATAGATAGATAGATAGATAGATAGATAGATAGATAGATAGATAGATAGATAGATAGATAGATAGATAGATAGATAGATAGATAGATAGATAGATAGATAGATAGATAGATAGATAGATAGATAGATAGATAGATAGATAGATAGATAGATAGATAGATAGATCTCTTGAGGGGGAGTTTTATACGTCTTATGCTTTCACCGCAAAGATTGCGTTGAAGCTATAGACCGCACGAAGGTCGTTTTGCTCGCTGCAGCGGCCGCGTTTGCGAAAGGAGTGAGCAGCTAGCTAGAAGAGCCAAAGTAGGGGCTTGTTCAAGTAACAACAGTGACAGTTAGCGCTCGTCATGTGTATACCTTTGCGTTCTTTTCGTGCGTCCTTCTTTGTGTTTGAGCAGCGCGCTGTAAGTGTCGAGCTTTGGCAGTTATTAGTCCGCACTTGCTTTGTGCGTTTTCTTTTCCTGCGTCCTTTGTGCTTGATCTGCACGCAGCCAAGGATTCTGTCTGCTTCCCGTTCTTCCTCTGAGATTCCAATTTCTCGCTGTCGCATTCATTGCTTCGCCCTTGAGGCGAAACTGTGACTTTTTAACGTCCGAACTATATTTCCATGATTTGTCATCAACCTCGGAGTCACTTCTGCTAGGAACGGCAGAAAAGTCGCTTGCGGACGCAACAGAATTGTCCAAGGGAAAAAAACATTTCTAAGAGGGCCTCGCTACAGTTTCGTCTGCTATTTTCGCGAACAAACCAAGCGCAGCGGTGTCGTTCAGTCGCTGTTAAAAATAGCTGCCGGTCGGGGGAAAAAAAAAAACTAACTATACAGGAAACGAAAATTTAGTGTTTACACAATGCGCGGCATGGTGCAGCTAGTTGATAGGAGCACCCGGACTGTTAAATTCTCGTTCAGCACGTTCGGGTCACCGGTGACCCATGTTCTATAGGCGCGATCCCGAAGGACTTAAAGAGCCCCAGGTGGTCAAAACGAATCCGGAGCGGCGCGTTTCATAATGTTATCGACGTTTTGTCAAATAAGACGTCAGGATTTAACTTTCTTTGGAATCTTGAATACTGTTCAAATATTGAACGACCGTTCTGTTCTTTCCCTTATAATGTAGTGTTGCTCACATTCTAGAACTCATATAATGTGCGCAGATTCACTGCGTGCGCTTCACGCTTCAGTGATTCTGAACCAGCGTGGTATAGCTAGCAAAGCCTTTCGGAGCGATGCCTAGGCTGCTAAGCTATACATAAGCTTTGATCCTTTATGCATACGCTTCGCCTTCGGCGATAAGGTCGGCCATACTTTCGCCCCAAGATGATATTTACTTAACTGCAGTTGACATTTCGAAATATTCATACGCTATTCGAAAACCCTTTGCATTTAGGCGAAGCCGCTATTTGATTCCGAAATCGAATCGGATGGGACACTATATATATATATACCATATAGGACACTATATAGGATAGGACACTATATATACTCATAACTCGATATTCAAAATTTTGCTAATATTTTCGCCCATATGCGATTTATAATGCCAACATTTTCTTTATAATGGTCATCTTGCGAAGGCTCAGATCCATTTGAAGATGGCACTGTAATCTTAATGAGAATCCATGCGCTCTGCGTTGCATACTGACTAAATCAGAGGTCTCAAACACGCTGCCCGAGGACGTTTCGCTAGCGGCCCGGCCCGCATATGACATTCTACGTTCCATATATATATATATATAGAGAGAGAGAGAGAGAGAGAAGGCGGCAAGAAGAAAAGAACGCCTGGCATCGATAGCGTTCTCGAATTCGAATACTTAGGCCTAATCCCCTTCAGAAATGATCCATATATGAGATACGGGAACACCCCCCTTCTCTCCTCCCACTCTAATGGTTGTGCACTGTCGCGCCCGTGTGGGACTAAATTTCGTGACTGCGGCCCGCTTGCCGAGTCGAGTTTGAGAGCCCTGGACTAAATCGACATGCGTTCAGCTACCGCATAGAATCTACCACCAAAGCTTCCTCTTGCGATTTAAAGTCATCATTTGTCAGTCATCAACTAATCACAATGGACAAAAAGAGGTGCTAGTGTTGCGAATGTTTACTCAAACAAAATACTGAGGTCGCGTGGTTAATACCTGAGCTGAAAAAATCACAGCATATCCACGGAGTGAATGATGATGAGTGGGCGAAGCTGCGGAGGTTCATCGGTAAACCGTGAATCTTCCGTGAATTCTGCCCAGTACATCATCACCGACGTGAGATCGGGCGCGTTTATAGTAAAGGTTCGATGAGTTATGACGACTTGCAGCTCACTTTAATTTTACATTTTACGCTGTGAATTTTCATTGTTTAGAAAACCATTGCTTTAGAAAACATCTGGCGTCTTTCGTTAAGCAGCTGGCGTCTTTTCGTTTTGCTTTAGAAACATCTCGCGTTCTTTCGTTTTGCTTTTACAAAGCATCTGGCGTCTTTCGTTGGTTTATTTCATCAATCAACGGCGTTTTGAACAAAATTTTTATTGTTTAATCACGCACAGGAGAAATCTCACCAGGCACTACCTTGGAGGTAAACAATGGCTGCTAATGGGAATGAGAGACAGAAGAAGTCGGCTTTTAGCTAACACTTACACTTCTACTTCTACTAACGTTTCCTACTGGAACATGCCAATGGCTGCTAATGGGGAATGAGAGACAGAAGAATTCGGCTTTTAGTTAACGCGCACGCTGCGAATTTCTTATTGTTCAACAACGCGCAGGAAAAATCTCCCACCGGCACCACCTTGGAGGTCAAAGCGTAAGACTGGTTACGCACTACGACTACTACGACTACGACTACGAGGGACGAACGGGTGCCGCCTTAAGGAGCTTCGCCCCTAAAAGCAGACCATCCGCTCTATGCAGTGTATGTCTTCAAATTACCTTGTGGCATGGTGAGGTGTTTCTGATCGAGTATTGAAAAAATTATAACACGTTCCAGCTGCATAAACTATCCTCACACACAGACACATACTCAATGTTGCACTCGTGCTTGTTCAATCACGATCTGAATGCCCGGCAGTGCTTCATTATGTAGTTCTTCAATTTGTACCTACAAGCATAGGTTACTGGATTTTGGTCCCCACACAATTACGCTATTATCATTCCGTACATTTTAACCTTTTCGCGGCCTCTCTTACAGAACTAAAACGGATGTATGTAGTTTCGGTATAGAATCTTGTAATATGTACCTGTTTGATTTCGTTGACTATTAAGGTGAGAGCATGAATGGAAACATGTTAAAGCATTATGCTCCTATAAAATAAGTTTGTGTGTTGGTATAATTATGTATAAATGCATATATTCATATTATGGGCGTTTATCACGCACTTCTTCATCATCTTCGCTTGTGTGTGTGTGTGTGTGTGTGTGTGTGTGTGTGTCTGTGTATATATATATATATATATATATATATATATATATATATATATATATATATGGCCTCACTGCCAAATTGAATGACAGGGTGGTAGACTAGTCAAGCTGTAGGAGGACACTTTTTCTTTTTCAGCCATCTCCCCATCTGTACATTGTAACCATAAATGAGGCGAAATAAACCAATTTAAATTTCAACATCACGTCCGATGTCAGTACTTCAGCTTTCTCTGGGCACTGCCTGTACACGAATGAACATCAATCCACCGGGCGAGCGTTTGTGAAATCAGCGATGGAGCGTCCGTAAGTGCAGCAATAGTGGTCAGAAGAACGTCTTCGGTAGCGTCTCACTAACACATGTTTCTGATGACACGAGGAGTGTAATCAGACGCCTCTCCCATGCATAGATCGGCAATCCACCCCATACTGTCCCAGTTGATCACATTTTATGCCTGCAAATTTCTCTCACTCGTCGCTCCCGCTTACGTTTGGCCGTGCACGACCACACTTCCCATCTGTTGGTGCAAATCGGCTATCTGTCCTCATGACGTGACCTGCACAGGTTCGTGTTCCTTTCTTAATATCAACTAGAATAACGGCAACCCGTGTTTGTTCCATAAGGGGTAGGTCCAAGAGACCCTTTTCGTAATCCACAAGCGCGCTTCCATGCGCTGAATATTCGCCAAACTAACGGCGGTCCCCGTCGGGCTTGCGTAATGGGGCTTAATATTATGCGCATTTATATCGAGAAAGCTGTGACTACATTTTCCGCGTCATAGTTTGCAGAAGAGAATAGCCGCCTTCAGTTGGGTGAGCTGCATCGCAGGAAAGCTAGCCTCACAATTCTGAAAAGGATCTATAGCGCTTCGATATTCTAACACAATTCTATTCTACTCGTTCAGCGTTCTTTATGTGCAGCATGTGTGTTCAATATATTTATCCATATCAAGCTTTCTTCAATGTTCTTGACACACCGTGGGTTCTCCTACTGACACAGCAACGCGACAGTGCTACGGTGTTAGCTGTACAGAAGCCCGTTGAGGGAGGTATATTAGACGTCTAATTGGTTCGGTCGATCCTGCCAAAAACTTCTTTGGAAGTAAAAAAATACACAAATGAATAAACTCGAACACGGCTGAAAACCGTTGAAAAGCACGAGGAAATTACACGCGGTAAACGTTAACTCGGGTGGAAAATATGATTTTTTTTCGCTATTCCTCGTCGGCACGTGTATCATTTGCCCGCCGCCTGTAAACACTTCTTCAGAAACGCGCTATACAAACCAAAAGCACAGAATGGAAACAGCTGTCGTTCGCACGGTTCAGTATTCGGGCGATATTACTCTCAACGTGGCTCTACTTTCCTGTGTTCCTATCATCACGAACGCTGCTCCCTATATGCAAATTCTCCTTCGCAAACTCGTTCATCGAGGCGTTTCCCAATGCAGCAGAAACATATATATATATATATTGCATTTTTAAAAAAAAATGACGGAGAGCAGATCCAGTTAACGTTCGTGCACATCAGCAGGAGGATCGACGTAAGAAATTTCGCCAGCGATTGTTTTCAGTGGTACAGGATATAGTGTATTGAGGACTAACTTGTTTTGAAGAGTTGTGAGTAGTCGTGAGGTGCTATTATCTAAATGGCCCTAGAGTAATTGTCGTAAGCAACATTCTTCCAAACAGGTCGAACGGGCTTTTCGAAGATGCAAGTCGTATAGTTGCTCGGTAACAAAATGACACCAACTCTACAGGGTGGGTGGTACACGGTATTAACAAGGTGTGGGTGAATGATTATTGCCTTTTTACTAATTTTGATTACGGTATTCCCAAGTTTATTCAATCCAGCAGGAGCGAATACAAACAAATGTAATTTTTGGGTTTGTGTGTGTGTGTGTGTGTGTGTGTGTGTGTGTGTGTGTGTGTGTGTGTGTGTGTGTGTGTGTGTGTGTGTGTGTGTGTGTGTGTGTGTGTGTGTGTGTGTGTGTGTGCGCGCGCGCGCGCGAGCGCACACGCGAGCGTAACGCAGTCTGTAAGGATTGAGCCGTTCTTTTTTTATGGGTCCTCTTTGACCTCCACACTTCTGCGCCCTACTACCTGCGACCAAAACTGAATCCGCTTCACTATACCTCCTTTAGATTATGATTTAACGGTGGGCATTCAAAGGTGTTCTGAAGAAAACAACTTGCCCCTGTGGTTGAGATCCCCGCAATAAGCCTACTGATATAAACATTTGGTCGTTCCTGTCTTGACGGTGTACTTGTACTATACGCATGTAAAGCGAAAGCGAAGCACTGTCCCGGCTGGTGTTTCGTATGCAGCAGTCACGAACTCTGCGACCAACTCGAGCTTTTATTTCCGAGACGAGGCTCCATCTTCGAGCCTTTGAGTCACGCACGAGGGAGTCTTCCTAGAACACGTCGTGTTCTCGAAGCTTCCCACGCCTCCAGAAACGACGCGCACTTGGAAAATCAGCGCGAGCACGACGGAGACGCAAGACGAGAAGTACACAGTTCGAGCGCTTTCTAAGAAATAAAGTTTGTTGAAACAGAAACGAAGGCATAAAAAACCAACGCCATTCGTGCGCAGGATTTTCCAAGTGTTCGCGCTTAGTTTCCAAGTATGCACCGTTTCTAACTGGTCCATCTCTCTACAATGCTGTGCTTTGGAAACGATGGCAAAAAACACGGGAGATACGGAATCCCAGCTCCTATGTTCGGGCCTTCTTGAACGCTGCTCGCAATACGGGCAAACAGCGTAGTAAGAGAGCTCGAAATAAACAGCCTAACACTACAGATGTCGCCGGGCGTAGGAGGTCGCTCAGCTTGTTTTCCATGCCGGCTTGTTCTCACCCTGAAAGAGGAAATCCTTTGTTGACGGAGTAGACTTCGCGGCCTCAAAACAGACGTGGGTGGTTGGAGATAAGACGAACGGAGGCGGCACACAATAAGCCTTGGCCTTAAGGAGCTGTGCCCCTTAGCTTGAAGGACTTGAGAGTGCTACGTTCCTCGAAGAGAAGTTTACCGTGTCACCGCAGAATAATCTCACACTTCCAGCAACGTAATATTCTCTCAGTTCATGTATTGTCACGTGACGCTTTAATGGGCCAATCTTGAACATTTTAATCTAATAGTTTCATTTCTCGTTAAAAGTTTCATGGCAGCACTCGGTGTCTTCCCATTGAAAAGCAATAGAACAGTTGGTTCCTTACTGGACCACTCATTTTACATTCGCTTAGCCGGACATATAATAAGCGTGAAACATTAGATTGTAATGATTTACACGCTACCTCCGCTGGTCTAAAAATTCCCATTCTCATTTACGCTCTCTGCATGTGCCACGCAGTCTTTCAACTGGCTTCCTGAGACCTTTGAAGTTATGTTACAGGTTTCCTATGGTGGAGCTACGACATTAAGCGTTTAACTAAGTTTTCAACTATAGTTCTCTATAGCTGCAGGTATAGAACGCAAAGCCGCTGGTCTAAACCAAGGAGGTTTAAAAAAAATTCTGGAGTGGAAGCTCTCGCAACACCTTGCCAGCGAAAGTGAAGCCAGCTTTTGCCCACCAAAGAGCTCGGAAACATGCTCTTTTCTGGTAGTGCCTACTTAGAGATCAAATGGTTTTGATCTGTTAGTGTAAATACTAGATTAATTATAAAATAAAAGATCGTTGTTGCCGACAAAAGCAACCCGTCAACAGGAGTTTTGGCGATTGGTCTCTAATAAAATTTGCCATGACTTTCAGGCTTAGTTACGAAAACTAGTAACACAAAGACACACTTGTAGCAGCATCTGAACCGTAAAAGTTGACTTATTAAACTAGTCTGGCGTGCGAGGAAATCGCTCGCTTTCCTTCGCCAAACGCCGATGGTTTATTTTGCCCCTACTAAGATGGCGGGCGCCGCCGCCATCTTTTGGTGGGCACGGCTTCACTCTTGCGCAATAATCGCCACTCCAGCAATTTTTTTTAACCTCCTTGGTCTAAACTGAACCATACAATTCACTAGGCTTCGGGAACTCCGCTGGATCTGAACTTATTTGCCGGGACAAAAGCAGACGCTTACACGATGCTCCTTCAATCTTCTCAAGAATTTTGTTGTGTTCGTTGTTTCCGCTGTTGTTCTCACCAGTGAAATAGCAATAATAATATGTGGGGCATTACGTTCCTAAACCACGATACGATTACGAGGGATGCCGTAGTGGAGGGCTCCAGAAATTTCGACCATCTGGTGTTCTTAACGTGCACTGACATCGTACAGTACACGGGCCTCTACCATTTCGCCTCCACCGAAATGCGACCACCGCGGCCGGAATCGAACCCGCGACCTTCGGGTCAGCAACCGAGCACCGTAACCACTGATCCACCGTGGGGGACCACGAGTGAAACAGCGGTATATGCGGTATATACATGAATGGGGCAACAGAAAGCCGGGGTTGTGAAAATAAAACTTCGAAAAAAATTAATGCAAATAAAGTTAATACCAGGAGATTGTGAACTTAGAAATCAGCTGGAACTGCAATTAAGGAAATAATAAGCAGGCGTTACAATAAAAAAATACGGGAGGACTATAGAACAACAAATTCTCATCATTTCAGTGTCCTTGATTTTGCGTCTCCCAGAGATATAAAGACAGAGTCTGTAACTTTCATTTCATCGAAACGTAAGTTCAGTGGCAATTTATTTATTTATTTATTTATTTATTTATTTATTTATTTATTTAATCAAGCGAAGCTTCCGTTTCCTCACAAGTGTCGCTGGCGTTGTAGGTGTGACCGAAAAAAAAAAAAAAAAGAAGCCGGCGCTTGCGAGTGTGAAGAAATGTGGTGCGCCAGTTACACGCGTATTTATATGCGGCGTGTGCTGCACCGCCAAACCCGTGGTCCGTTGATGGAGGTCCAATTCTCGGCATGGATGAAGGAAACAGTCAGGATCAAGGAGGCATTACGCAATGAGAAAGGACGAAAAGAAAGAAAGAAAGAAAGAAAGAAAGAAAGAAAGAAAGAAAGAAAGAAAGAAAGAAAGAAAGAAAGAAAGAAAGAAAGAAAGAAAGAAAGAAAGAAAGAAAGAAAGAAAGAAAGAAAGAAAGAAAGAAAAGCGGTTCGTCCGGAACGCACACGCCAAGCTACGCTTGCCTCTACTTTGCCGATAGGCCAAAGGCTCCCGAATTGTTATTCTTTTATGATACCTCGAGTCCCATGCTTGGAAAGCAATAGAACAGTAGCGTTCGCAGATCAACGTAGATATACAGGTGCAGCCGGTTGCAGCAATTGAAACGAGACACATTGAGAGCATTGCTGCGGTAAGTTATTGTGCTGTACGCCTGTATGCTAGCGACACTAGGCTGTTGCACTGGTGTAACCACCGGAGCCTTTGTGAAACAGTAAAACCCGGCGAATGGTTCTGGTTTCCGAAAGACCAACCAGTGTTCTCCGGTGGCACAGAAAGCATCGGCCACCATGCAAACCGTGAAAGTGTCGTGTTTCAGTTTCTGAGCACTGAACCTGAGGTATGGTCAAATAGCGAGGGAGTCTTTGAACAACGTCCAGTCATCAAAGCAACGTGGGCTGGGTGAACATTACATAGTATTTGGTGGACGGCGTTGGAAGAAAGAATTGCTCAATGGTGGTAATGTGAGCTCTTGAGGAAAAAAACAGCGCTGTCTTTGAGAGAAAGCCCGACCATCTTTTTTTTTTTTTAAGCGAAAGACTTTGATGCCTCACGAAACTCCAAAAGTGACCGCCGGTATCGGTGGCCTGAACGCGAACTGTCCAAAAAATATCGCGTCTTCACTGATGACGTCATGATGACGTCATTTTTTCACTTCATTTGTGAAGTATCAACATAATTAACATATCTGAGAAGAAAACGTAGGCGAGAACGGCTTTCACATTAGAGTCGTGTTAAGCGAATGCGTAGGGACCATGTGTATTTTTTTTATTTAGTCGCCACTTTGTTCAGAAATCGCCAAGAATATTTTTTTCAATGAATCACTAGCTATGAATAACAAGACCGCTTGTCGAAACGTCGGCTCAAGCACACCCCCTGTTAACGAATTTCTCATCCCAACGTATATGACGCACTTTATGCAAGTAACATACATGTACTTACGACGCTCTAAAGTTTAGATTTGCGAAAATCAAACCCGCGGTAGCGTTTTGTTTTCTTTTTTTTCAATTAACGGATTCATCATTATGCGAATGGCAGCTTTGACGTTGCTTACCTTTCCTTGTATTCAAGTATAAACAAAAAAGAAACGACTGCGGCGCTTGCAGTCACTTCTTCGACGCGTATCCCATCGTACAGTTGACGTATACGAAATCGTCGCTCTTGCCCACTATACGGGAAGCAATAAAACGCTACGTTCTTTTTTAAAGACGATAGTCTTTCTTGGGGAACTTAAACGCAGAGATTTTGGTTTGTCTGTCTGTATCTGTCTGTCTGTCTGTCTTTCTGTTGTCTGTCTGTCACCCTGATTCAGCCACCCGGCCAAAGTTGAACCACTTGCTTACCACCCACCCATCTTGAACTGGTACGGCTGTTCGTACTTGTGAACTTTGTCGATCAAAAAGTAAATATTACGCATATCTGAGGCGCAACGTCACTAGGTAAGTATTAGGTGGTGTGTTCCTTTAATAGAAAACACATAAATACGTAATTCTAAAGACCCTAGTTTCTTAAGCCGCGCTGAAAATGCGGCTGCGCTGAAAATGCCCCTGCTATGCGCGCCAACGAACGCCCTCTGCCACGGAGGAAGGAAACGCTCTGCACAAGCTCATGTTTCCCGACGTATTGCCAGATGGAGTCCATATCTCACGCAGCGCCTCCTCTATCGTCTTTTGACGGCATTTGCAGCATAGCACGCAGATACGCGGCCAATTTTTCTTTTTTTCAGCGGTCACCCGACCATATTGGAATGAGCTGGTAAGTATTAAAGTGTGAGGCCAAAGTGGAAAAAGCGAATTTTTTTTTTCAAAATGTCATTTTTTTGTTTTTGGTCATTTTAAATGCGAAATTTATCGCCCATCATTTCGCTGCCATAAACTTCTGTCTACACAGTTTTTTTCCAAAGATACAAGCAACGATGTTAGACCACCCGCCATCTATAAAACCGAAATGAATGTGCCAGTTTTGTGTGCATCATAAAATTAGCTTGATATGTAGTACTTTGTTGGTTATTTAACAATCATATCAAGTGCGAACATGTAATAATGCTCCAATATCATTGTAAAACCATCATTTTTAATCATAAAAGTAATAAACTTCTCTCCAGGTGGACGCGCAGCGTCGTACACCTCAAGGACACATACGTGAGCCTGTCAATATTTATTTTTGTTTTGTATGATGCTTCGTGTCATTTTAATAATGGAAACAGAAGCACATCTGATATTTTGAAGCAAGTTGGCTTCGAGCCTGGCCTCTACACTGCAAAACCTTGCCTCACAAACGATCAGCACAGCATCGCTAAAGCGTCCTATCACGGCACTGATGCTGCAAAGCAAGCTAGAAAAGAAAATGGAACTTGCCGCTCGAACAACGGCACACAAGAGTAAGGTCCAGGATGGAACCAGCTACAAGTATCGAGGATTTTAGGGCCCTTGGTCACCTTGTGTAAGCGCTGCACATGTTTCAAATCTTTTTTTTTTGTTGTTGCTTTTCTCAGAACTAACATTCTTGGTATTTTCCGTACGCGAACATTCATAATGTTTTTCCTAATAAAGATTTTTCATTAAGACTTGGCACATTAGTGACACATTAAAACTTTATCACATTAGTGGGTGTGCAATGAACCTCAATAAGCAAAATCGTGCCACCAGATTTAATATGGCTGCCTGTTATACGAAGGGGCTTCTAGTGTTAGTGCACAATTTTTTGGTTATTTAATCACTACAATTTTAGTATTCATCTGATCTCATTTGTTTTGGTTCATTGCACTGGCCAAAGCTTCTTTAATGTCTCTGCAAAAAAGGAGATTTTTTCTGTTGAGTGGAATTTGAGTTTGGACTGTTCGCGTGAGGCCCACGTTTAATGAAATTTTTAATTATGAAAAAGTGACAAAATATAGGACTTTCTTTATAATGCTAACATCCTCCTAAAAAGGTCCGCTTTACAATGTAGACTAAAATATCTAGTGATTATCGCGTTAAAAAAGTTTTTTTCGGACACTTGGCCTCATACCTTAATAAAAAGAATCTGTTATAGCTTCACAAGAAGTAAACAGCACCATTCCCTTTTTTTATCTTCCAAGACAGACACCACGAGGCAGTTTTGCTAATTGGTGTGCCCAGATTTATTGGCACAAGTGAACCATCCGAAATACAAGGCCCCCGGGAACACAAGCTGCAATTGGGACCTCCACGCGGGGCTTTATCAAACGTGGGCAGCATCGCTTCCACGTCAGCCGTAATTGAGTTACATTAGCGAAGGCTTACACAACACTAATTAGATTGACCGACTCCGCCGCTTGCACGGTGTCCGCGGCAGCGAGAACACCGAGCATTCGTAATGGCATTATCATTTATCTCAATCAGGCAGACAAAACAATTTCCAACTCGGTAAGATTCGACGATCTGCCGCTTCCTAGTTCAGGCCCTGCTCAAAGACTGTTCTAATTGTTGGCCTATACGCGACAATCAAGGCACGTCGGTGCTTCGTGAGAGCGAATGGCCCGGCCTGAACGCCTTTTACTGTACTATCACCGAAATTTGTGAACAAATACTGCAGTAGAATGGAAAGGCGGGCTAGTTAGAATAGTTTTCATGGTTGATGCAGCGCTGAAAGACGAAAACCTATAACCAGAACCAGCGCTCGCCTTGCGTCTTTTCAATGTACATCTTCGTGTTTCAGCGCTGCATCAAACAAGTGTGAAGAAATCCATCGTGCCTTCAGTTCCAGGCTCTTACTCTCTTTTTTGTTTCTCTTTGCCGAATGTAGGGTACCCATTTAGGTGCTATTTGGGCAAGCACCCCTGAGTGATTTATTTCATTCATCCATGGGAAGAGATGTTCAATAGGAAAGGGTTATTAAAGCATTTTATTGGGTATTCTAGCCTTGTGAAAGATAGAAAACAGAGCAGAAAAGGGGTACAGAAAATGAAACAAAAACGGTTAACGCCTGAAGAATGCGCGCCCAGCGCCATGTTATCAGTGGCTCTCGCAGAAACCAGTCGTTTTTGAGAAAGCACAGAAAATAATATTTCCTGCTTTCTGAGCTTGCAGTCGTGGGGCACGGTGTCTGCGCGCTCATTGGGCGGACGTCTAGTCGCCAGAATACAACGAACATTGACTTAGTTTTGCATGTCGAACCGAGCGCCAGTGGCACAAAAGGTCACCCGAGTGCGGAATAAGTTTCGCGAAGTCACTTCCATACGACAACCGCCACGCAGCATATTTTAGGCATCGAGGCAGTCCGTGCTGAAATCTGAATTCCAGCGAAGTCAAATGCAGTCCGATGTGCAGTGTTCCATTCGGCTTAACGAGAGTGTCCGTGCCAGATGGCGTCCCAGTGCTCGTCCAGTAGAGTAGAATCGGGAAGTCGCGGTCTTCTTGGTTTGACGTCCGGGTGTTCTTGTACGCGACGCCCATTCCACTGACCGCACAATGTCCGGGGTCATCACTGAAAGGAAATCTTGTGGTCTGTTTCTTTAAAGCTTGCGGTTAAATTCCGCGACTTCCTACGACTTGGTGGTCGTTTGGTCGTTTGGAAGTCGTACCTCCATGTCGGAAGTACGACTTCGAAAGAATGCATTCAAAAGCAACCCAGTGGTTTCTTCACGTCGTTTATTACTTTTAAATTAGAAGCACTTCTTTGCCGACCAAAGGCAATTTTACCGTTTCTATCTATCTAGCCGCCTACGTCTGGGCACTCTCGCGGTCGTCTAGTTAAGTTGACACTTACCAAAATTCGCATCGGAAGGCATTGGTGTGTCACGAACAAGATTAACAGGTCATTACACTAATAGTGTGAGATACTTGTCGCGTACGTTTTGAAGCCCTTTCCCTCAGTCACGTGTGGCACATACCCGCACACCACGGCGCATGGAATGTGGGTATTAGCCACAGGTGATTCACAGTTTATATCATCCCAGGAACGGCGGCAACAGACTTAACGCGACAGCGCTAAATAACTGGTGTCGCAGAATATTCGGTGCCGCCGTGGGCAGCGTTGCCGAAGGAAAAAAAAAATCAGACGAACGGAAAGAATGAAAATCCTGGTTAGAACCGTAATCTAACCCCGTCATTCTGCGTGGCAATCAAGTATTCTACCACAGGGTCACAATAGTGCTGTAAACTGCTTCTGAAAAAGACCCATACTCTCGTCATGTCCGGGCAACACTTATCGTGGTTGCAGTGTTGGCTATCCACTTGTATAACAACGTAATAAACATTACATATCAACTATGGCTCGCCAAGATATAGTCAACCATCGCTCAAACAGGAGGAATAGGGCGAAAACCGCTGCTTATGATATGCTCATCATCGCACTGTATAACGTGCAATTCGTTTCGATAAAACTGACGTCGGTGCTCTAACGTGAGCGTCGACGTTACGCCGGGCCATGGGATTGCCTTTTTGCGCCAGTGTAGTCGACATGCCTGGCAAGCTCACGATATACCCCAAACTACTCATCGTGCACGTAGACGTCGGTCCAACTCGCAACGATTGACTCAAAGTAACAAAAAAATGCAGTATATAGGCTGCTATTCGCTTAATGCTTGGCATGACATCGACTGCCAGAATGTGTGGGATCTACCGAATTTTATTTTTGGTTTCCGTCTTAATCAACTTTATGTGACAGTGCGGTGCAGCAATGCTTTAAGTCCGCCACGGTTATTCAGATACGGTGCTCGGCTGCTGATCCGAAAGCCGCGGTTTCGAACACAGCAGCTGCGGTCGTATTTCGATGAAGACAAAATGCTAGAGGCCCGTGTTCTGTACGATGTCAGTGCACCTTGAAGGGGCACCGTGTGGTCGGCGCCCTCCACTACGGCGTGCCTCATAATCATATCGTTGTTTCGGAAAGTTATTATTACTGTGAATATTTTAATTAAACATATCTCGTTGCACATATAAAAATTCATCGCGGGAGCGAATGGATGTAAACGCAAAGTGCTATCGACGTTTATGAACAGGAATTAAGTCCCTCAGACAAAATGGCCGACATTTCGGTAGACGTTTACTTATCTCTGTCAAAGGCGCCTTGTCATCCCTGGCCTATTAATTTTCAAAGGGTTCGTCGATGGCAGGTACCAACAGCGACACCACGTCACAAGACGTCAACGACTGGCCACTTATGACTAAACCGGCGAGGATGACAAGGCGTCCTGGACAGAGATAGGTAAACCTACCGAAACGTCGGCCAGTCTGTCTAATGCACATTATTCCTGCTAATAACAGTTCGAGAGCACTTTTTTATACTTTTCTTTGACTGCTAAATTACACTAGCTGTTACGCGTGTAACAGCTGCTACAACTTCTCTAATACCAGTAATTGCTTTGTAAAAAACGTATAAAGCGTCATGTATCCGCCCAACGTGTGCACCTGAGCGGAGCACTCCTCGTACCGCGAATATTTGTCATCTCATTGGAGACCGAAGCTGCAAGCGATGGCTGTCGTAGCGAAGAGGGACTTACTTAAACCTAGAAGAACAATCACGAAAAGAGGCAGGGGGGGGGGGGCTAACCATTGTGATCGATATCCTTTTCGCATGCTTGCTCGCTGCGTACTATGCGCGTCCTGTCCGTTTGTTTGTTTGTTTGTTTGTTTGTTTGTTTTTTAACTGAGCCATGTTTGCTACGCACTGCTATAAACTTGGATCGGGCATCACACATGATGCCGACCTCGTCTACATAAACATTTCGTTAAAAAAGGGAGCTAGCAACTGCGAACCGCCCGATAAGTTTGGTGGCTTATACCACGCTTGAACAACGTCATTTCGGGGGCTTAGATCCCGGCATTCTTCAACGCGGCTGAGAAAACAGGGTTGAAACCTTTAAATATGTAACGATGAAACCTTAAGGTAAGAGTACATTCCTTAAGCGCGGATGAAGCTCAAGTTATCACGTGGCGCGAAATAACTAAGAGTAGCGCCGTTCATTCAAGGGATTGTAGTCACCACCCTACAAGAACCGTGTCAGCTTCCGTTGAAGTGGAACAGCAGTTTCTCGAAGGAATACTTGAGCTGTCGCGCTTCGCTGCTCATTATAATACGTGGGGAGTGGGGAGGGGAGGTGCGTGATCAGCGTCTTTTAATTAAACGCAACACAGATTTCCTTTCGCCCGCCGGAAAGATAGGCTGTATTCGCAGGGTACGCAAGAGCGGTTCATAATACCAGGCTCGGGCGCAAAGCGTTATGTCAAGCTCAACGTTATCGAAAGTGGCCGGCACAATTACAAGGGTATTACCAAGAATAAGAACAAAAAAAAAAGTTTGCATATTCGACCACAGCTACATGAACACTAATGGTACGTGTGGTTATACGCAGCTGCGCGTGATGAAATGTATGGGCATCTACGATGAAAGAAACTCCGCTGCACTCACAGCCCCTTTTTGCGAAAGCCTGAACGCTCCACAAAAGAAGGAGTGTCTGGGAACCGTGCGTACCTTTGGACATCAAAGAAAACCAAGTTCGTTTAGACATGCAAGTGTAGATTTTACATAGTTCCATCAGAAGATTACGCACTAAGTTATGTCTACCCTAAAACAACCCTAAAAACTGCGCAGGCTCGCGCTTCGCTTGCGAAGGAATAAAAGTGTCAGCGCTATGAGTGGTGGAAGGATGGACATCTTGGTAGGACATAATGAATTTAGGAACAGCGCAACAGATAAGGACTGGCGAAGGCCTGTGCGTTTGTTCTTCGCCAGTCATTGTCGGTGGCGCCATTCCTACATTCATTGTGTCCGAGCTGGCGAGCACCGATACGATGGCACGCGAAATGCGTACGCGCCCGCATACCATTTCACCAATTCCTTACGTTTGCTCACTGAGACATAAGCAGAACAAATAAAAGCTAACGCGTTGGTAAGTTAAGAGTGCAAAATGAGGAATAAAAATGTCGTATCCCTTCTCGCTAAAAGCTAATGGGTTTGCCTGAACGAAAATGTACCAAAGGAGAAACACAGCAACAACAAGAAGTGACCTTTTTCTGTCGTTTTAGGCTTCAAAATCTCTCATAGCGCACCCCCACCCGCGCTCTCAAACCCTCCATTTCTTTTCTCTCAGTCTGACTCGTAGCGTCACGCTTATAAAAACAAAAACATGGCTGATCCCTCCGTCATAGGAATCGGTATAACACGAAAGTGAAACGTGTCTTCACAGAAGTGGTGCTTCTTGTGTAGTGATATATGAGAGCTTGTAGAATGTCTATTCGTGTTTGCCAGCTATAGCACCGTTTGACGTGGATGGACCCATGTTGACGCCTAGTGGCTTGTTTCCATCGCGACGACTAACGCCCATGATCATGATGAAACCGTCGTCGTAGCTGTAGTTGTGAACATAAAATTTGGCCACAGCGAATAGTGAATCCTGCGTAAAGATGACATCAACAAGCTCATAACACAGGTAACCGATATGCTCTTCTTCAAAACGTCATCAATTAATGAGAGAAACGGCATGGTGTGCGCTTTCTAGTAATGGGTAACCGATTCCTTTGCTCATGCATACACTACCACACTGCGCTTCCACACCACGAGCGGCAGAGGTTCGTAGCGTGAGCGGCAAACGCGCGCGTCCCGCTGGCCTCTGTCTCGCTCCACCAAGGCACGACATTTGCCCGTCGAAATCGTGCCCTTTTTGCGACGCGTATTGCAGCAGTTTTGTTAGTCGGTGCTCTCGCAATCGAAGCAGTCGGCGACGGAGAGAGGGAGAGAAACATCTTTATTATGTAAGTAGAACAAAAAGCATGGGAGGAATCCCTAGTCCGGGGTCCCTAGGACGACTCCGGCGACGTGTTGAGCCCGTTGTATGCCGACGTACGCTAACACGAAGCGAAAGGCAAAGAACATAACTGCGCCTAGGGTGCTTCGGCGACGCCAGCGCGGCCAGTGTCCCTCGCTGGTATCGAGAGGCTTTAACCATGACCTCTGATATCGCGCGCAATCTTGGAGTCAGCGCTAGTAAGTGTCGATCGTGACGCATTACTTCTTTTCACCTCCCACAGACGGCGGCACCGCCCCGCGCCACTCCGCCCCGCCTGCCTACACCGCGAAGAGAGAGCACCGTCCGAGAGAGAATGTGTGAAAGATATAAGGCGCGCTCGTGCAGTGTCATGCATCTGCGAACGTAGCTTAGTCGGTTGAACGTCGGGCGATTACCGTTGTGGCCGCAAGGTCGTAGGTTCGATTCTGAGCGGCGGATGTTTTTAGATGCGTCGCAGCTCTTTGACTAGCCTGTGTAACGCTGTCCGTCCGTCCGCACAAACGCGAGGTAACGCGCTTCCCTCGGCGCAGGTGTTGGAGCGGTGCCAAGTAGGTCACGCCGCAGCTGGGCGTTGACGTCACGCACCCCTCGAAAGCTTCCCTCGCAGGTGCGCGCGTACGTCACTCTCTTCCTCACTCGCAGGAGCGCAGCAGCTGCCGGCTCCAACGCCCGCTCGCCTCCCGTGTCCGCGTTTCAAACAAACGTTTACACCAGTAAACGCTACACCGAGTTTCGCTTCAAACAAATCTTCCAGCGCTCACCGCAGCACCCGCGTTAGCGCCGTTCAACCCGTGACGCCACCCGTGCGCAACGCTGCTGCTTCGCATCCCATCAGCGTTCCCTTCGGGGAGATGGTCCAATCTGTATTGCTTTCTTTTTCTTTCTCACTCATTGGCGTCCATTTTATCAATGTCATATCTGTAGCGGATGTATTTGGGGTACCGCGGCATACGAAAATTTCGTGTTAAAAGTCGAAACTAAACACACACGGCCAAGCCAATGAAAGAGATTTCGAAACGGACGTGATCCCTTCGTGCCATGCTCTTTCCGCAAGCCGTTTGCCGGCGTTGCCATCAACGAAACATGGCTCTTTCAGTCCCGCAGATTTCGCGTCCTCAGTAACTGCGTGTGACGCGTAATTTTGCTCTTGCCGCCTGACTGCTTATCGTCTGGAATTTGCACATACACCTGCGGACCTGGCGTGCGCCATCATCCGGCCAGAGACCGTTTCCGTAACGGAAAGCATAGCGTGGCCAAAGTGCCGCGCAGTGTGATCTCAAACACCAGTGACATAACTTTTTTGCGTGCTGACGCCGATAGCACACCGCGGTACGGAAGCCCCTCCCAGAAATAAATGTCCTTGTGGAAAGGCTGGTGTCGCCACGCCTTCCGTTCCTGTGCATACGTCTCTTGATCCACGGGAGTGGCCAGTATGCCATCAAGGGGCAACTGATGACGTTGCTAGGGAAATGGCGATCTCAATAGAGAAAGATTTAAATATAATTGAATAAAACAAACAGTTTCGCTGGTGTTCCATCCTCACATAGGGGAAGCCATCGGATTTCCTTTTTTTCTTTTTCGTACAGGCTTCGGTTTTTTATAATGCACTGTCATCGACAGCTGTAACAGCTCTTTTTCTACCACTATGACACCTGCTCTTTTCCGCAATTATTCTAAACGTCTCTGGTTTGTGTAACCCCTGACCAGTTAATACTTCGTTCCACTTTGAAACCAACAGCCTCTGAAAGATACACGCCTTACAAGGGGCGTGTTGGATGAATGTGCTGGAATTCGACTACAATGTGTTCAATAGTTCCCAATTTCTTTTGCTGCAGACCTCTACATGTCGTGATTATCTACACGTTATGTTTTTGGCCTCCGGCTAGAGGTTCTAATAGCAAAGCACAGCCGGTTGTGTCATCACATAGAGTTTTCCAGTCTGATTCATTTTTTGCCGCCTTTCTAACTGTTCACGGTATTTTTTTTGTTTCTAACTTCAGTATCATTGCAATCAGCCGTCTCTATTTCTGTAAGTTTATTTTTTACGACATATCGCTGTCCATTTACACTTTTATGTACCATTTCAATTAAAAAAGATTGTGTTAAGCACTTCGATATTACTGTCTTCCGTAGTTCAAAAATGTTTAGTATCACTGGACAAGATGTACGTATATAAAAGGTTTGCAACAGATATTTTCTTTCGTGACGGCTGCGTACAGTTATCAAAGCGATAGCGCTAAAGAGCTCATTTCTCAGAAATTCCGGTGTCGGCGTCGAAATCGTTGGTTTTGAGCGAAAATTTGAAAGAGAAGCAGGTAAATGACAAAAATATTTGGTTCACTGGGGAATGGAACCCAGGACTACTGCGTGGCGAGCAGATGTTGTACCACAGGGCCACGCCACTGCTTGACACTGGTTCGGAAAAAAGAAACCTATACGAAAGTCATGCCGTGCGAGGAGTCTCCTTAACGCATGCAATATTGCGTGGAAGAAGCCAAGAATCGCGCCAGGCGTCAAACGTGTGCATTGCGCAACGCGTGGCTCGTTCAAAGCTCCACCAATTACAAAGCGCACAGGCGTAATTAATCATCATAAACAGCAACAGCATCAACAAAGTGTACACCTGCGCGCGTGCGCGTGTTGCCTTACGGACGCGTACTGGGTACTTCACCAATTCGCAATAGGAAGAATTACGCCGTAGTGGGCATTTTGCAACTCTACTCGCAGTAGGCATTAAAGGATAGCCTGAAACAGCCAATGTTACGCGCACTGAGAGAGGGAGGGAGAGAGAGACAACTTTAAAACTCGCAGAGTCCCTTATGCACTCGACTAAGACGACTCGAAGGCGAAGCCATCTTCTTTTTCTTCTCCGTCGAGTATTGATGCTGCCGCGCCACCC